>NC_083473.1:15395971-15430971 GCF_030014155.1 Tachysurus vachellii
GATGAGGAAGAGATTAATGCATGCAGTGCAGCTGTTGATGATCACTGAACTACACAAATCAGTGAAGTGTTCAGCTCAGAACACTGTTGGTTTTATCTAGCATGTGTGTGTGGGTGTGCGGCTTACTGTGAGCTCTGCACAGGCCAAGGGAGACACCCGAGTCGTTTCTATTTCACAATAACACCTACAAATAGAAAGCACTCATAACAGCCTGTCAGGAACGTCTAACACGCATGCTGTGGTCCAGGACATTTTCACATGTTTCCTGCATGAAAATCACTTTAATCAGGGAGAAATCTTCTATGCACTGGCACACTGTGTGTGTGTGTGTGTGTGTGTGTGTGTTATAATTACAAAATCTGTCTACTTTACACCTTTTCTGTATGATAATGTGAGAGTTTCACACTCTCTCTTCATCTCTCCCTCTCGTAATGTTTTTTGACCCTCTGTCATCTCTCTTTCTCTCTTCATCTCTCGCCCCCCCATCTCTATCTCTCGCCCCCCCATCTCTATGTCTCGCCCCCCCATCTCTATCTCTTGCCCCCCCATCTCTATGTCTCGCCCCCCCATCTCTATGTCTCGCCCCCCCATCTCTATCTCTCGCCCCCCCATCTCTATCTCTCGCCCCCCATCTCTATCTCTCGCCCCCCCATCTCTATCTCTCGCCCCCCCATCTCTATCTCTCGCCCACGCATCTCTATCTCTCGCCCCCCCATCTCTATCTCTCGCCCCCCCATCTCTATCTCTCGCCCCCCCATCTCTATCTCTCGCCCCCCCATCTCTATCTCTCGCCCCCCATCTCTCTCTCAAATTCATCTCTCAGTATGTGCCAAGAATCCATGAAAGCATGACAAAAAGCCAATCTATTTTGTACTCCATAAGCATGAAGCCCCACTTTGAGTAGCCAGTGATTTTGTTAATGGATCTATTAGTATTCAGCATCAGTAATGCAGGCCACTAACTGCAACAGAGGGAAAGTAAAGTAGTCATTTCAAACAATAATAATGTCACCTGACTGATACTTGTACATTTAAAGTTAACATTACTGTTTTTATCCAACACACAGTAATGACTAGCGAAATAACTACAGCTGAATTTCACATTTACGTCCAAATTCATTTTCCTTGTTAGTGTACATTTTTGATGACATTAGATGTTGAAACCATTTTTTTTATTATTTATGTCGCTTTACAGCAGGCACTTAGTTAGCAATCTGTCCATTTATGTCTTATCCTGCACGGTGTCCAGTGAAGCCTGGAGTCTATCCCAGGGGACTCGGGGCACAAGGTAAAGGGTGCCAACCAATAATAAGGCATGCGCACACACACACACAGACTCACACACAGCAGTCTCACACACACAGAGAGACAAACACAGAGACACGCACACGCACAGAGACACGCACAGCGAGACACGCACAGCGAGACACGCACAGCGAGACACGCACAGCGAGACACGCACAGCGAGACGGAGACACGCACAGCCACGCACAGCGAGACGGAGACACGCACAGCCACACGGAGACACGGAGACACGCACAGCGAGACACGCACAGCGAGACACGCACAGCGAGACACGCACAGCGAGACACGCACAGCGAGACACGCACAGCGAGACACGCACAGCGAGACGGAGACACGCACAGCCACGCACAGCCACACGGAGAGACACGCACAGCCACACGGAGAGACACGCACAGCCACACGGAGAGACACGCACAGCCACACGGAGAGACACGCACAGCCACACGGAGAGACACGCACAGCCACACGGAGAGACACGCACAGCCACACGGAGAGACACGCACAGCCACACGGAGAGACACGCACAGCCACACGGAGAGACACGCACAGCCACACGGAGAGACACGCACAGCCACACGGAGAGACACGCACAGCCACACGGAGAGACACGCACAGCCACACGGAGAGACACGCACACTCACACGGAGAGACACGCACACTCACACGGAGAGACACGCACACTCACACGGAGAGACACGCACACTCACACGGAGAGACACGCACACTCACACGGAGAGACACGGACAGCCTCACGGAGAGACACGCACACTCACACGGAGAGACACGCACACTCACACGGAGAGACACGCACACTCACACGGAGAGACACGCACAGCCTCACACGGAGAGACACGCACACTCACACAGAGACACACACATTTTTCTTCACACACACAAAACCTCTAAGTATCGCAATAATCTACATATGCATGACAAGTGAGGACTAAAAGACGAGGTGAAACATAGTCACACACAAATTTGATTAGTCTCAGATCATTTCATTACAGTCCTCTTAAAAGGAAAACCCCATTTTACAATAAACCTTAAACTGTTTATATTTCATGTTGTGGAAAGTCTGTGAGGAAAGTCCTCATATGTAAATATGAGGCAAGTCTCATCACTGTTAAAGACCACACTGTTCATATGCTAATGTATTTTAATAGCATCCAATGACACAATGACAAAGTTATACAATTAAGTTCTTGACAAGCACAAAATGCTCTGGCCTGAAGACTGGAAATATGATGATATAAAATTGTCACAATGATAAATTGTCTTCACTAGCTTTTCTGAGATATCGAAGGTATTGTCATTTGACTATTTTTTTAATTCTGGAAGCAACTGAGGCTATGTTTTAAATATGTGCCTTTTGATTAAATAATAATTGTTTAAAAAAATAAAAACATTAAAAAAATAAAATACAATTTATTAATTAATTAAAAAATAATAATAATAATAATAAAAATAAAAATAATAATAATTTATTATTTCTAACTAGTGGTTAAGGTGTTGGAAAACTAATAGAACGGTTGTGAGTTCAAATCCCAGGTCCACCATGCTGCCACTGCTGGGCCATTGAGCAAGGCCCTCAATTTCAAAGTTGCATAAACAAATGAGAGAAAATGTAAGTTAGTCTAGATAAGGAAGTGCCAAATGCCATAAATGTTTGCCAAATGCCATAAATATTATTATTATTATTATTATTATTATCATCATCATGTAGAGCATCCACAATACAAATATAGCTGTTATAACATTAAAACAAACATATTAAGATGTAAACATTAAGCACTACCGTTAGAGCTGTGCTGTTACAGAAAATTAATCAACACCCATTGACCAATCAGATCTCAGAAAAAAAAAGCTAAGTTATAACAGTGTATAACGCAGGCTGAAAAGTGACTCATCTATTGTATGATTGTTAATGTCGTGACTGGATCACGTAATGATTTTGACACTCATGAATAAGCTTTATATAACGACAGCATTACACACGGCTCATTTCTTATTGTCCTGTTTAACAAGACGTCCTCAGCTCGAATTCATTCATTCATTCATCTTCTACCACTTATCCGAACTACCTCGGGTCACGGGGAGCCTGTGCCTATCTCAGGCGTCATTGGGCATCAAGGCAGGATTCACCCTGGATGGAGTGCCAACCCATCGCAGGGCACACACACACTCATTCACTCACGCAATCACACACTAGGGACAATTTTCCAGAGATGCCAATCAACCTAACATGCATGTCTTTGGACCGGGGGCGGAAACTGGAGGACCCGGAGGAAACCCCCGAGGCACGGGGAGAACATGCAAACTCCACACACAAGGTGGAGGCGGGAATCGAACCCCGACCCTAGAGGTGTGAGGCGAACATGCTAATCCCCAAACTCCTATCTCACCTGAGCTGGGACTCGAACCCTGATCTATTCGGAGGAGTAGACACAACCTTATCCCCCTGAGCCACCTGCAGAGACATCCTCAGCTCGAATTCTTCAATCAAAACAAACAAAAAAAAAAAACATGTATTTGTTTATAGATTCATTATGTTTTACACACGTAGGAAGAGCAGCCAGTCACTGGACTGCTACAGTCTGAATGTCCCCGGGCTTTTATATACACAACTGACCTACTTTAATGCAGCAAAGCATCTTCATTCCAAGCTCGGTTCACTCATTCTCTTTCTCACCCTCGGATCAGAGCAGAACAACAAACAAAATAATGTAAATGATTCGGAGATACACAGGAAACGATACCGCGCAGAGAGCGAAGCTCAGCAATGCCGCCTGCCAGGATGTTGGTCAACAGTAAATATTTAGTCATGGTTTCCTGGGCTTTGGCAGACATCACAGGGCAGCTGCTAGGACTGCAAGATAATGGCTAAAATGGCTGTAATGATCAGGATTATTTTGCACAGGATGGATGGATAACATTTTATCCAGTTTTATTGGACGGTATTTTAAATAACCCAAAGAGTTTTTCTGATTCATATTGTAAGCTGTAATTATACACATATATTCATTTAAACCGCTAAAGCTTTCAGGCTAAATAAAACTGCTCCATAGTTCAGTAAATGAACTTATAACTGACTATTCAATCTCATGCTACATGTTGGTTAATTGTTTAGAAAAATATAGCAATGTTAATTTGTATATTATAATATAATTATCCAGTATGGAGCACTAACCTCCACCTGATTCAACTGCATAAGAATAAACGCCAACATCAATGAGTCAGTGAGGATTTCAGATATTTCTCTTCTATTTATTGTATCAGAATCAAAATTAGAATCAGGTTTATTGGCCAAGTGTGTTGACACACACAAGGAATTTGGTTCCAGCTGTTTGTGACTCTCAAAAACAGACACAAATAACACTACACTATACAAGACAAGATAATACAGACTATACAAAAAAATACAGATGATGTGATACAATATAGATGGGTATGAGTATTAAATATGAGTACAGAATATGACTGATCAGTTATGTACATAAAGTGCACGGTAGTGCAAATAACAATACTGTGCAATATTATGCTTTGGTGCAATATTGTATTCTCTACTATTTATATTTAAAAAATAAAAATAAAATAAAAAAACCCTGACAGAATGTGCATCAGTTTGTATACCAGCTGCAAACTGATGTCACAGGCTTCACAGCTGTTTAATTAACAGTTATGCTTTAAATTCCCACACAGACACTGCTGATATTTCAGTAGTTTCACAGTTGATTAGGTCAGAAATAGAGATGGCAGGATGGCTAGTAGCGGAACTACTGATACTGAACCCATGAGTAGCAATCAATTACGAAAAGATAAAATGAATCATTCTGAGTGAATCTTTTTAATTAATCATTTCAACGAATCATTTCAACGAATCATTTCAACTAATCATTTCAACTAATCATTTCAACTAATCATTTCAACTAATCATTTCAACTAATCATTTCAACTCTTTCCACCAAAATCAATTTGAATGCAAATTGAATTAATATGATAAATGACTCAGATATCAGCAAAATATGTTTACATATAAAGAGATGTATTATTATTATTATTTTGGTTAGGAATGATTCATTTATGCTTTGTACAGCCCGATATAAATACAGAGAACAGAATTGGTGCCATCTCTAGTAATAAACAATGATGCTATAATAAGAAAATAATCCAGATAAGATGTTATCTATAACAGCAGACCATAAAGTGGTTCATTCCTCTGACAACACCATGATTTGCCAAAAATTACAAGTTTTAATTTACACCTGAGACTCTCCCTATATCTCCTGATACATGTAAACTTAAGCATAACAGTTATGACAGTCTTTTCTTTAAACATTTATTATTAGCATTAGATTGTTGTGTAACATCCATCATAGCCTGTGAATGAGCTGTTACTATGGAAACGATAACATGTTAGAAGTCGTGTTGTCAGCAGAGCCATGATCCTTCGATCTATCATTTTCTGTATTGTTTACTTTACACAGGGTCACAGAGAACCGGGAGTCTATCCCTGGGAATTCAAGGCACAAGGCAGGAGACATCCAGGACGGTGTGCAATTCCATTGTAGGGCACAACCACACACACACACACACAATAGCACACTACGGACAGTTTAGAGATGTGACTGCACATATCTTTTGACTAGAGGAGGAAACCAGAGTACCTGGAGGAAACCCACGCTGAAACACCCCCACCCCAGACCCCGAGGCAAACACAGAAGTGCGATATTTAACAATTAATTTAATTTCTGTCAATTTCAGCCATGTGAATATCAGACAAACTATTTTTTCATAGAGTATAAATTAACTGTAATTTATCAACAGTTTTTATTGTTTACTGTTTATTCAATCCATAAAAATCCCCTTTTCAAATGGGGTTCCCCAATTGCCACTGCCTCCTGACTCCACAGCTGCTAAAAACGTTCTCTCCCACTCTCATTAAACCTGAAACGGCAAAATGACTTGGTTTTTCTCGTGTTTTTTAAGCTATCAGTTCTGGATGATTAAACAGTTTATGTTAACTGTTTAAAATTTAGATTGCAAGCAGGTAAAAAAAAAAAAATCAATACCACACAAAACTGGTTATCACAATTACAATATGATTCATCATGCAGCTATTTTTCCCTACTGAGGCTTTTGCCAGGTATGTTACATAAGCAAAGAGCTGTTGCTGATCAAATTGTTTTTAACAGACACCTAAAATGCTTTTGCAAAAAAAATAAATATCACCTAGATGGTACAATTACTGGTGCATGTGGCAGTAGTTTTTAATTTCCTGTTTTTATAGGCTGGATAAAATAATGTGACACCCATTAGGAAGTGGGAGCCACTTGTTAAGAGCCTCCATGCACAAGCATAGCACACAGAAAGCCAGTCAACTTGATGGTCACAGAGGCGGCATGGATAAGGTTTCACATTTATAAGCAGGTCTAAGCACAGAGGCATGCAGAATAGGACAGAAAGAGAAAAGGACAGCAAGAAACAGGATCTGAAGGTACATACAGAGTAGAAGTAGAGTCTGTAAGCAGGGTCTTTGTCCTCATTCGGCACTGACATACTTTTGCCGCAAACTTCACAAGACGCGCTTGCCTCTAGATGACACCGTGGCCACTACGTGCACAGGGTGACATCGTCATTTGACTGTAGGACCAAAATAGCCGCTCGACCGACTGTGTCAGCTTCTCCGCCAATCAGGATAGTAGATGGTGCTGCATGCTCCTGTGCTAATCAGAGCTGAGCCTATAAATACTGCGCTTTTGCCATGCTGAGCGTGCACTGTCCCTGCCAGAGCAACGCCGCAGCCGTTACTGCTGCAAACTGCCTCTCTGCTGTTCTCTTAAATGATCTCCCTCCCTCTCCTTTTCTCTCTCTCTCTCTCTCTCTCTCTCTCTGCTACACAGTCCTGGTTCAAACAGCAGAAAAACAGAATCCTCGCTCACTATCTTCCTCTCGTTCTCGTCTCTCTGCCTGTGTGTGCAGTCATGTGTGCATGACACATTGGCCCACTCACTGCTGGAGGGCTTAGTCTATGTGTGTCAATGTGCCGGGAACACACACACATGCAAGCACACATGCACAAAATACTGAATTTAATTGGACTTCGTAGCACATGACTCATGCTGGACAGGGGCATGTAAACAGAGCCAGGCTGACACAAGGCAACCCATAGCGACACCACTGGAGGGAGGAGGACAACAGATGAGTGGCCAATAAAAAAAACGGTACAAGTGCCAAGCAGTTCAACCCTATTGAGTGTTTGGGATTTAGGAGGAAAGGCATATGGTTTGCTCACCCCCTGGAACACACTGAACAGTGAACTTAAATATTCTAAATAACACATTTAGCAAAATATTTATATTTGTCTAAAACGAAACAATTTCTTTATGAAAATTGTTAATCCCTTCAGCCTATAAAACAATTCAAACTACAATTACATTATTGTCCAGAAGAGTCCTGATGCTTGTGTGAAGGGACAACAATCTATGTGCAGAAAAGGCATAGGATTAAGCTTCATAGTTTAAAAACCTAACTAAAGAGTGATTTTTTTTATATATGTTAACTTAAAAAAAAAAAAATGTAAATAGTCCAACTCACAGGTCTGGGTGCTAATGCAGTAGACCCTATTTTAGCATGGAGCTGATGCATGAAATTAAAAAGAGGCAGTAACTTATTACTATCTTTCTCCACCAATGCAGCAGGCTTGCTCATTAGGGATAGATGTTAGCGGGTAAATGGTAAAGGTAAATAATATATATATTTTTTTACAATTTACATTTTCTATTCTGATTTGAGACAGTGTCAGTTGTTAAAATCATTATACAAATAAATGGAATTGAAATTGACGTTTACAACAGACAGGTTCATAAGTCGCATATAGAGAACATTACCGACAGCAAACAGTAATAACGCAGCAAACAGCTCCTTTAATCTAACTGGGAGATTATACACTTCAGATTACTCAATTCAATGAATGTTCAATATATAGATAATGTTACTAGACAACAAAATACACTGAGCCACAGACTACTAGAAGATTTATTTTAAAAGAGCTCAAGGAATAAAGAAGGGAAACTAGAGACAGAGTTGTTCTGGATGGGAAAAAATTTCAGAATAACACATAATGGATTTGAAGGAATCCGAATCCTCATGTAAATTTAATCCTGTCCAAATATTACTTTTGTTGTTTTTAATTCATCATATCGGTCATATCATCATACCAATGATATTTATCTGCAAAGTGATTCCATTTCTGACATGATAATGATATACAAGTCATCAGTTTCTGCTTGTCACTCAGAACAGTGGGAGGGTACAAAAGAATAAATCAAAAATAAGCCTTTAATTCTTTTCTAAAATGCTTTCTCTACTTCACATTTTTTTCTGCTCAGGTATTTCAGTGGTAAATCGTACTGGATATAATACTGTTGCTAACAACACAAAACAAAACATCTAACCATCAGAGGAGCTCGTTGACACAAAGTGAAACTGACAGAGAGACAAAGGACAATTACCAAACACTGTGCATGAAAACAAATAAGCTCCAGTCTCGATTCGCTTACATCAGCAGCACACAAAACCACACAACTACAAAGTACAGCGTCAGGCACAAGTATATTTCCCATCCAAAGTTTACAGTGTTAGAGCAAATAGAGACACAATAATCGCATCTGTACAGTTTGACACACACTGGCAGTGTTTTTATAATTTTTATTATTAATAAATAACCATAATGAAGATTCCTGACATGTCATTTTAGCTCTTTGGACTACTGACAACTTAATGGCGTTGTTACTAGTTTTAATAACCTTTTTATAAAAAAACAAATAAACAGAAAACTTTTTAGAGACATTAGTTTTACTGTCCAGCACTCAATACGACTTTTAAGCTCACATCACAGCTGCTAGTTTCAGTTGCTAGGTTCAGTCACCATGTGTACAGCCTGATATCTGATATTCCCATCCATCACAGATCATGTTTTTTCCCCCTCTGTCTTTCATCTTTGTTCTTCATTTCATTTCCATGTGTCGAAGTTTCCCAATAATAACAAAAAGATATTCAATCTGTAACCGTTTCCTGTGTGTCTTTTTCTCAAATACTATGAAAATACTACCACATCTTCTGGTCTGTGTTCTTGGTAGATTAATTATTATTTATTTCTTTTTTTTTTTTACAAAATATAAAAAGAGTTAGTTTGTGGAGTCATTACTAAAGCCTTATTTCTACAAGCAAGAATTTGCAATCCACTAGTTTCTACGCTGACGAAACTCGATTCTATCCTCTCTTCAGTAATGTTTGTTATGATATGCAAAGACAAATCACTAAACATGCAAAAGAGTCTGCGAAGTCCTGCGACTTCCTAGAGTCTTACTGAACATGCATTACATTAACATTTAGCAGACGCCCTTATCCAGAATGACTTACAAATGTATTTCAATTTAAACAACTGAGCAATTGAGGGTTAAGGGCCCACCCAGCAGTGGCAGCTTAGCTTGGTGAACCTGGGATTCGAACCTATGACCTTTTGGTCAGTAATCCAACCACTAGGCTACCACATCCCTCATTATAAACAAGAAGGCAGAAATACCTGATAAACTAGTGCCTAAGTAAACTTGCCAGTATTCCTGACTGTATTATTACAATGACAAAGCTGTAGAATAGTAAGAGAATAAAGCAGTAAACAGAACAATACTAAACAAACATCAGTCTGTAGCATGTAGTTAAGTAAACAATGTGTTCACAGTAATGTAGTTAATGTGTTCACCAAACTAAGTTAAACTGTTCAGACGTAAAGAGTTAACTAGACAGCCAGTTAAAGGTTAAGTGAAGGCAGTGTTACCTTTAGTGCAGCGTTGATGGAGGCGCTCCTGCCTTTCCCTCCTCCGTGTGAGGAGCCGGAGCTGTTACTGCCGGATCTCTCCCTGGTGTCCGCTCTCTGCCCGCCCCGGTGCTGAGCGCCGCCGCGCCGTCGACCATCGTACCGACTGTCTTTAGACATCAAGCCGGTCGTACGGACGAGATGCGAGATGTGATCGCAAGTCACTACCAGTGATTAACCTGCAAGTCACTATCAGGAATAGAGCTGGAATACAAATTAAACAGGCCTCCTCTTCTTTCTCTGTCGTTCTTAGCGACGGTTGTCAAGCAGAATCATGGCGCGTTATACTGCCCCCTTTAGAAACGGAGACGAATTTCTGTCGATTGGACTCTACATTCTTATTCTATTCTAATGATTCTGTTGTTTGGTAAAAATAAATAAATAAATAATAATAATACACACACACACACACACACACACACACACAAATCTGTTAGTTTGCTTACTTTACATTGTTGTTCTATTTTAATGACGGTGCTGTTTATTAAAAAAAAAATACACAAATTTGTTAGTTTGCTTACTTTACATTGTTGTTCTATTTTCATGATTGTGTTGTTTGGTAAAAAAAAGAAAAAACACAAATTTGTTAGTTTGCTTACTTTTCATTCTTATTCTATTCTAATGATTCCGTTGTTTGGTAAAAAAAAAAAAATACACAAATGTTAGTTTGCTTACTTTTCATTCTTATTCTATTCTAATGATTCCGTTGTTTGGTAAAAATAAATAAATAAATAAATAAAAAATCTCACAAATCTGTTAGCTTACAGAAGGAGCACTACTGATGTCACAGCTTTGTTAGCTTTTCGCACATTCACCTGCCACCTCTGGTGTTGAGAGGTCGACGTGTTACTCCACGTTTTGCATGTTGAAAGTTTCTTCTGTGTAAATTGCAGATTTTTGTTTGTCATCAGTACACTCGATCATCCGTGCAGTAATTCTGCACCCACATGAATGGTTGCTTTGGTATCTGCATGAATGAGCAGGTGTACAGGTATGTATTACATTTACATTATTTAGCAGACACCTTTATCCAGAGTGACGTACATTTTATCTCATTTATTTTATACAACTGAGCAATTGAGGGCTAAGGGCCTTGCTCAGGGGCCCAGCAGTGTCAGTTTGGTGGACCTGGGAATCGAACTCACAACCATACAAATGGTAATCCAACACCTTAAACACTAGGCTTCCACATCCATGTGTTAAAATGGCCAATGAGTGTACATACTACATAAATGTACTTACATAACAGGAAATGCTCTAAATGCTTACCTAAAAATCTTTAAAAAAAAAAAAAGTAAGGTATATATATAAAAAGAACACTGCTCTAGAAGCTAAATCATTTACACCTTTTTATGTAGGTAAAATGTATAGCCATATACCTTTAATGGTAAAACCCCAGCAAAAAGGGAAAGCACAGCTTATTACTGAGAGTGCATAAATAACATGACCGGTCATTTTCTACACTAATAAATTTGGGCCGAATACAACAATGAGATCTAGGTTAGAGAGATACTCTAGGAGCACGGTTGGGAACCTATAATGTAGATGGACACAAGAAACATATGCACAGAATCTCGACGCAAACAGTAACTGGAGCTCAGTATTAGAAGTTTGACCGCAGTAATGAGAATCAGCACTGCTACCTTTTGCACGTATGTCCGGAGACATACACCTTTCTGTTTAAATGCCTCAAGACAAATGTTACAATTCGCTCAACTACAGAAAAGATTCTTCAAAACACATTGAGCTAATGGACCTGTATGGAACAAATGCATTGAGATTTAATCCAAGTCCACACTGTTAAACTGAACATGGGACATTCAGAATTTTTGCCAACGTTTAATAACTACCTGAATTCAATTCAAAACAAATACCTATAAAAGTTTCTTAAGATATCTATACAGAACATAAAACAAACCCTAGTATCGAATAATTTTATTCTATCACTAATGGCAAATGTTGCTGTAAATAACCATATATTTATCTTCAGCAACTGTTCATTTAGTTAATTTATCTAATAAGTTGTTTCATATTGTGTGAGCAAGCCAATTTAGGGAGAAAATAAAAATAATAAAAAAAAAAAAATGCATGAAACAGATATTAACCTGAGCTCAAAATTAAATCAGGGACCTTGGGGCTATGAGATGCTTTAACTGAAGGTTCTGAATGCAGGTTGCACACAAATACTGGCTTCTAAAATTAAACAAGATGTTCCTGTTGATGTTAAGAAATCCCACACCAATACTGCAACTGTATTTGTTATACTCATAAGTGCCTTGGCATTGTTTTGCGATCATCTGCACATATTGACACATTACCAATAAATGAATGACGACTGTTCAAACTGGCCAATTTTACTGAAGGCCGATTTAAGGAATGACCAGATCTCTATTCTTATGATTTCACCAACCTAATAATAATAATAAACAATAATAATGTAGTTATTTCTTATCATTGCTTATCTCAAAATGACAAACCTCTTCAAAATATACAAGAAACTATTCCTTGGTCTGCTATTTACTAACTTTTAGATGTAGCTTTTTTTTTGTCAAAACACACTATCTAGGTATTAAAAATGAGTGAAATATTTTGTGCAAAATGAGGTGAAAAATACTCAAATTACAATAAGCAGGTTTTAAAAGTTCTCCACAAGCTACATTCATTTTTATAGGAAAAAATAAAAAGCCCTTACTAGTCACTGCAATGAAAAGTTAAAAAAAACAAAAAAACAGCCATTTCAGTCATGCTGATACATAAAAATAATGTATTAATGTCCATAGAAAAAAACATTGGGGTAACACTGAATGAAATGCAGGGTCTACCCTTCAAAGAGAGGTAGAATTGTACATGATTCCTAAAACAGTGGACTGAGTTCAAAAGCAAGATTGAATTGGCTAGAGAAAACACTGAATATGACGCATGTGCAGCGATCAGGCTAGTCCATGTGCTGGTGCTACATTTACCAGACATTTCTTGAAGAGACCAGGCATTATTTTCACAGAAAAAGCAATCAAAAGCACATAGAGCATTTTACATTTTACCTATACTTGGCATATAAAACAAACTAACAATTGAATAAAAACATTAAAACTCCCCAAAGAACATACGAAGTGAAAGCGGTCATAAACCAAATGCCTTGATTCATTTGTCATATCAGCGAATAATACACAAGAGGCAGTAAAGACAGTTTTGTGATTTACATTATTATGACACCCACCCACCCCACTCCCATCATTATGCTACGCATCTTACAGATGACTGGATGCCTTTTTCTTGTCTTTTTTTTTTTTTTAAACCAGTCTAAAAGCATTTATAAAACAAAGCATAAGAGAAGCCATTTAAAAATAAAACTTCAAACCTATAGTAAAAATCAATAAAAAGTCAGCATATCTATCAAACAAGCCTTCCAACTAAAAGGAATGCATGTTGAACTCAAGAGCAAAAGGAACGTTTTACAAACCTGACAGGAAAATACATATGTACAAATGTTATATATACATATACACACAACTGAATATGTATATATTTATATGTTTATGAAACCATAATTAACTGGCCATTCCGAAAGGTTGAATGATCGATGGCTAGTGAGGGCAGAGTGTCCCCTTGAGCACCAAAAGAAGTGACATCAGTCCTCTTCTCCACAGCACTTTACATGAAGTCCAATTTAGGCAAAAAAAGGGAACAGAAACTTGCTTTGAGTCTCCTCCATTGCCAGGCCATTCAAATATCTGTAGAGTGGCTAGGCAGTCAAAGCTGAGAAATTTTGATCTTTCCTTCAATTACAATTATATTCACGTGTTTATATAAAATGTATGCATACTCGAAAGTCATTCCTTTAAAATTTGACAACCCACCCCCACTTCCACATAAAACATAATTGGGAAAATGGTAGTTGAAATCCTCATTAGAGTACAAAGTTGTGTACATTTCTGTCCCCCCATTTTTTGAAAAATCCAATTTACTAAAACAGTCAGACGGATCTGCAAGCATCAGATGCCTCAATCAGGGGGTAAGAGGTCGTGCAAGCGAAACTTCTCTCTTATGTGTGGCCGAACATCTTCATTCTGCATGAAAGGGTACAGACACAAATCATTAAAATGATCCACTTATCCACTAAGAGTTGATAACCAGCACAGCAGATCAAATAAAAAAAATATTTTCTTGTAATCACAAGATAGCAAACAATAAAAACAGTCCATCTGCTTAAGCATGCACACACACTTACCAATTCCACCAGCTTCTCCAAGAAAGGGACCAGCTTCAGGAGCTCATTGTCATTCTTGTCCACAAACCAGCTTTCAATGGGGATGCCATTGGACAGCTGCAAAAAGCAGACACACAATCTGAGCGTCACATTCTCCCAAACACAAACAAAAACAAGCGAAAGAGCAAGCCGACTAACCTGGTATGCAAAGGCTTGAGGCGAGTTGTCAATTATTATAGTTTTGGACAAATCTCTCCCCAGTATGTTAAGGTCTTTGATGTAGTTTCCTTGGACGCATACGCAATGCTCACGAAACAATCTGTGCCTAGTCAGAAGTAGAATAAGTGGTTCTTACAATACACTATAACATTGGCAAAAAAAAAAAAAAAAAAAAAAGCAGAACACCACACAAAGCAAACATTTACAATAAAAGGTGGTACAAAGTGGCAATGTAGCTTTATTTATTACAGAGGGACAGACAGATATACAGACAGACAAGGTAACATTTGTGGAAAAAAAAGCAACTGACCTAACCAGCTGTTTCTTAGGATCCAGAATGTTCAACAGCTTGTCAGCATACACTTTCTTGGAAGCAGTAAAAAGAATAATCTGTAAAAAAAACAAAACAAAAAAAAAAGTCAAATAAGTGTTAATAGAATAATAGGGGAACAGAGAAAATAAAAAAACAGATGGTTAAATATTCAGTAATGACTGTTTGGTTTTCTTCAGACTAGAGCTGCACGATTAATTGTTATTATTGATTAATTCGAATTTGTGGTTTATGTCGATGTTGAAAAACGAAAATCGATTTTCCCCAAAAAAACCCCCCACTCTCACCACGGGATTCGCACACGTGAAATACAACATGGCAGCATGCTCTGACAAAACCAAAGAGCTTGTGTCCAAGAGAGGTGCGGTTTCTTCAGTGGTATGGAAATGGTTCGGGTTCGCAACTTCAGACATTGAACAGGCCAAAGCCCTCAAACAGAACCACACTGTTGAATGGGAGGTGTGTGGCGCTGCGAGCTAAACAACACAGCAGCAGCCCCACAACAAGGCTAAAAATCAGGTAAACATAGCGGACACATTTTCCCCACTGTATCTCATATGATAAGCAGGGGCCTCGATGGAAAGATATTACTGATGCTATGGCACGTTACATCGCTAAAGACATTCCGCCCATATACACAGTTGAAAAGCCTGGATTTATTTATATGCTCAAAATAATCGACCCCCAATATGAGCTTCCAAGCCGAAAGTATTTTTCAGAATTTGCTCAAAAAAAAAAAATCTATCCTATTGTCTCTGGTGTTTTATTAGATTTTTAAACAATAATTGTTTTAAAATCGAAAATCGAATTTTGTCTAAAAAAATCGGGGATTCAATTTATAAGACATATCGCCCAGCTCTACTTTAGACTTTATTAAATGTCCTATGAACCTTGATATATTTTTTTCTGAAGCTGTTTAGATTACTTGTAAATAATTAGGAACATCAAATGCTTTGACTCAAACAATAAAAGGACACCAAATTTAGGCAGAACACTAGCTTCATTATGAACTTTTTAAAATCCTCATACTTCAATTATGCACATTGCTACATGCATATTTACTATTCGATATCCAGACTGTTTTCAAATTTAAAACAAGACCTAAAGCTTTTTTGCTTGCAAACAAATAAGCACACATGGAAAAATGTGGTGAGTCTTACCTCATAGATTTGTGACATGCGCTCTAGAAACTCTCTGAAGAATGGCCGCAACCGTACATACACCTTAAAAAGAAAAGAAAAAAAAACAAAAAAAAAAAAAAGACTTGCTTATTAAGGATCACCTCAATCATATTACAAAAGAAACAATCATGTTACAATACATTTTACTTTATTAACAGCTAACAATGCCTTTACAATGGAGTGTAGAAGTACGTCTTAAAACTGTTTTCCTTTTGTAAATTATTCTTCTAATCAGAATTGCACACCTGTAACTAGGTGCAACGTTTCAAACCATATTTTATACTGTTACAATACACACTAATTAACCTTAAGAAACATTTATTTGCAGCTATTTAACTTGAGTACTAGAAGAGAAGAGATCTTTGGTAACCAGCAAGGATTAAAAGAAGCAGGAAACTGCAGACAGTCAATTAATCAGAGACAAAATTTGGATTTGCCAGCACATTAAAATGACCTTTCAAAATGTATTACCTTCAGTTCAGAGGTTATATTACTTATACTTGAAAGAATACAGTACTACATGGTGTATGACACATGCCTAATATAAGAATAAAAAAAGACTAGATTTGTGTGTGCCTTATTTACAATTTGATTAACAGCACATGTAACTTTTGATAAAGTGCACAGTCTACGTTTCTTACAAACTATATTGTTTTTTTTAACCATTACTTGGTATACTGGGCCATTTGGTGCCAATTCATAGAACAAAATCACAATTAAAAAAGGTTAACCAGGTACTGGATACTTATACAATGATGCAAGGCTCTATACAGCTGCCAAGTACAACAACTACAAGTAATGTGTACACCATTTTACCTGGTAAATGACATCTTGAAAAAGCACAGGAAATGTCAGTGCTGCATCCTCCAGCTCATTCAGGCTGCAGTGGACCAATGTCTCATCCTGAAAATATAAAGTAGAGCATCAACCAATACCTTCAAGACTGTCAATCTAAACTCAACCTTTCCCTGCTGAACATGCAAATTAATATGTATGTTTTCTAAATTTACAGTGATTGCAATTTCACTTCACGAGATGAAGACAATGAACAGTTTCATGCAGCAAAAGAAAAATAGCTAAGTTGCAATCATCATATCATATGCTAGTTTGTTATAATTAAATCAAGCATTCATTTTGCCTTTTTTTTTTTTTGCCAATTTTTGCTTATGCCCATCTATCAAAAATCCAATCACTGGACCTTAGTAATTCAAATACTTGTACAAATACAACCAACTGGGTTCAAGCAAGGCCTACAGGAATTTTCAGAAAACCATCAAAAACAGAAAATATTGAATTACAAAACACAAACAAAAAAAAATTCTTATTCTACTGTTATTCTTAAAGTTTAGCCAGCAATAGTTTTGTAAAGAAATAAACATTTTCTATACAAAAAGGTAAGATAATCTACAATAATCAACAAGAAGATTATTCTAAAACAGCAATCATTTTAGTCTAAACTCACCAGATCCAGGACGAGAGAGAACTCTGGAGTACTCCTGGTCTTCAGTGGAAGTGCTGGCTTGCGTGTAAGCTGCTCCTCGGTCAATGGTGGAACATGCTTAATGAAGAAATAGCTGTGGGGGCCCAGAAATTAGACACATAGGCACAGTGGGCAATATAGAGCCAATTAAGATTTATCACTGATTGTTTGTTTTCCCCACTTACGGATCAAAAACCTCCCAGTCTTCTTCATATGTCCCCTCTGCAGGGGGTGAGGTTGGAACATCCGGGTAATTGTTGTTAGATCCAACCACTATCAGAAACCATAAAATAGCTCTGGTTTATTTAAGACATTTAACTAAAGCATGGCCTAACCATTGATTGCATTGTTTTTGTTTAAATAAGGGAATTTTCCTTTTTTTTTTTTTACCTGTCAATGGTGGCATATCTGCCTCAGTAACAATCTCCCCCTCTTCCTCAGTTGCATCTGTAGGCAGCAGAGGTCTTGGATTTAGTGCTGGGTCAAATGTGATGTCTCTGCTACTGTCTGTGGTAGTGCTAGTAGGGGTCTCCTCCAGCTGTTCCATGTCCAGCTGCTTAACAATCTCCTCTGCCTCGACTGCCTGCCCCGGGGAGTCTGAGCCTGACGTAGCTAATGGAAAACAAAAAAAATTATTTCAAAATTGTGGCATTTGTGGGACTACTATTAATACTAATACTAAAAGAGCTTCAAAAATCAGTCATGGATTCTGCAGAGTTCAGACTTGTTGCATAATAAAGTTAAATATGATGTAAGACTTAAAAGTTGAAATGTATAGCATGTTATGTTTATAGAATATGAAATAAATTGTATGTAATGTTAGTTCTAAAATAAAGTGTGGCACAAGAACTCACAAATGACAATGAATGATCATGAAGAACGAATTGTGAGAGTTACATTTTTTCAACAGCATAAAATAAATCATCATTAAACAGCATTTTATCAAACAAACAAAAGAAACAGAGACTTACAGTAAATATTAATTTCTAACAAAAGGAATGTCAGACAATTTCTAACTCGTAACTAACACCTAATAGCTTTACCACTAGCCAAACTAACTTTTTTAGAAATGGCACGGTATATCAAAATACATCACATTGCAAGTTACATATTGCAAGTCATCAAACTCTTACTACTTGTATAAAATGACATTACTTGCACTTAAACAGAACAATTTATGCCAAATACAAACACTGCGTTTACACATAAATACAACTGGCTTGCTAGCCCAACATAATTATGTTGGCTTTGTTTCTGTTTTCCTCTATCAGCTTAGACAAAAATATATAAAATTCAATGCAGCCTAGGGCTTTCAAGTCACATGCACCAAATTCGGATATGTTGTAGACCCTGGTCTGAAGATTGTTGCTCTTAATTTTCTAAGCGATCCGAGTACCAGTACTTCCGGTACCCTGTCTCAAAATGGCCTTTTTTCCCCATAGACTCCCATTATAAAATTTGGAGGTTTATAACTCGGCAAGCTTTCGAACTATCTACACCAAACTCGGCCAGCTCCTTTAGGGTGATACTCTGAATAATTTAAATAAAAAATTAGCACAACATAAACATGTGACATATCAAAACACTCAGCCCAATGAGGGGAACTTCCTCAGGAGTATTCGGATGACGTCACATGCTCGACTCCACTTGCCTCCAAATGTTTTGGCACCCTATCTTTCTGTCCACTTGCCTCCAAAAGTAACACTGACCCTTATGTCCACTCGCCTCCAAAAAGCACCGGCCTTTGCGAATACTTGCCTCGTCAAAGCCAACATCAAAGTTTGTCGCAACGAACTTTACAAATCTAGTTTTCTTTGCTACTGCTGATCCCACTGCAGCTCGCTATTCTAAAGTTAGAGTCAAATGTCCCAAAGAGAAATATTTACTAATAACATCATGAGGAAAAAAAAAAACAGATAAAAAAAAAAATATTTCTGACCAATTACCATTTTTGTTGGCTGGTGAGAAGAAGTTGAAAACCGGAGAAAAGATGGTTCCTAGTAGGGTGGAGCGAGGTGGACTGCTGGGGGCTTCAGTCTGCACCTCCAACTTCCCATTAGGCTTCACCAGTTTACTCTGACATGCCATGGTGTCTGAAGAAAAAAATTAACAGCTCATATTCTAGGCATCAACTGTGAAACGTGATATGGATGCAGAAGCAAAGTTACTTCAGTGAACCAAACTTGGGAGAAAAAAAATAACCATGCAAAAAAGAAATCAATTAATTAATAAATAAATAAAAGCTGTCATTTGGCTACTCTAGATTTGTAAACCTAAACCTGCTTAGTGTCTGTAGAAGATCGTCTTTGCAGCTTATCAGATTGCATACATTTAAGTAAATTACTTAGTTAAGGCAGATCATCTGAGACTAGATAGAGGGTAAGAAACATTAGGCCTGTTTTGAAATATGGCTTGTTTGAAAAGTAATACTAATAAAAAAAATTGACAAAGTAGTAGTAATTTATTCTACCTGTGTCAAATTATATGGCATTAGTCAACATGAAGCATTTCTAGGAAACAACCCACTTCAAATTGTCTTATTTATAGACATGAAATAATCTCCACTGGTTAACCATCTAGTCATGGTCGTTGGTTAATAAGCCCACTTTATGATTCCAGTGTTCAAATTTTATTTAAATACCCCTGACTTAAAGCAATACTTGAATCATACACAAACAGCTTTTATTGACAATGTGAGATGGGTTTAACTAAGAACATTGTTTTATACATTTACCTTATTTTAGTAAATGGAAATAAATGCTATTTGCTAGTTATTAAACTGTGTAGACAAATTAAATTTAAATTCCTTGTGTTTCAGTGGCAAAACTTTGTGCGAGATATTTACACTACTATTATATATATATATATATATATATATATACACACACACACACACACACACACATATACTGTACGATACTTTAACTCACCTCCATTGGCAGGTCCTTTTCTGCGAGTTCTAGGGTTAGCTCTGCTGGACAGGTTCCCAGTGGGTGGGGTGGATGTGATCAAGTTACTGTCAGAATCACAATCCACACGGCTCTTCTTCGGAGGGGTACACTGCTCCACCTAATGTGAACGAAGTGGGCTACTTTTAAATGATTCGATATTTTAAAGAAAAAGAACAATAACTGTACAGCTTCCTCATTATCGTGACCAGTATACGCAAACGCTGTTTAAAAACCGTTCTAACCCACCTTGACAGCATTACCCCTGATGAATCTCTTGATGGTGGAGAAGATGCCAGTGTCACTCTTCTGCATGGTGGCTCCTCCGGAGGACCTTGTGTGCTCCACTTCAGAGTGCTTCCTCTTGGCCTTGGTGGTACGGGCAGGTGGTGGGGTGCTGCTTGGCTGCTGAGATGCTTTGCGCACTCTCAGCCTCATTGTCCCAAAAGTCACATGTAAGACTGCAAGACAGGAAGATCACCAAACTGAAATAAAATTATATATATATATATATATATATACATACACACACATAAATTTTATTAAAGAAAAAAACAACCTTGATAGACTTCGCTATATTAAAAAAAATAAACTGGCAATAAAATAAAGAGGTTTTTAGCCTCTTCTCTGTCATGCTGGTTGATTTTCACTTTACTAAACATTTGATTTGTTTACTTGCTCAAACTGTTCCATTTCTCCCATGCTACTGCTGCGTTCAACTTACTTTAGAAAGTAATTCACTGAAACTGATTTCCATGATTTCGATCTCCAGCATTCAAGCTACAAAATGGAAGGAACACAAACCTCATCATATCCGTCTTCTGTTTACACAAACTAAATCTGATGACTGACGTATAGTTAGTACCTCTTCAAACTGTACTGACACTATTTAGCTTTAACAAGCTAATGTTGATACTCTGTTCACTGTTCATGCTGTAAGAGTTCATGGTGATTCAACATCACTTGCTGAACTTGGAGGTTACAGAGACTGCTCCTGGTTCCTCAGGAGGAATTCAGATCTTTAGTTTTTCCACTTCACCATCAGCACTATGCCTCAGATCATCACACTTGTTATTGATCATTAGGTCTCTCCACCACTTCAGTATTAATATACACTAATTTGTCAGAACTTTTTTCCCGCCACTCAGTCAAACCTGGCATTTATCTCTTATATTTAAGCTATATAAATGTTTTCTTCCTATCAAACTAGTTTGTCCAAAAAAATGTAAAAAAAAAACAAAAAAAAAACACCAAAACTGAACTAGCAATCATATCTGTGACGTCAGCACGAAGACAACCGTTTAATATCAAACTAACCGAAAAAATTCAAACCAGAATCGCGACAGCAACAGCAGTATACTATATACATATATCATATAATAATATAATATAATATAAATATATGGTTGTGTTTCTTTAATACCCAGAAGCTCGATGTGTCAGATATTATCGGTTTGTTGTAAAGTAAAAAATCAAAACAGCAGCATAACACCCGAATTGGACAAAGTGGGCGGGGTGAAATCATGTCTCCTTGGTTAGCATCTTAGCTACTTGGCTGTATGATGCTAAAGCTAATAATGTATTTAAGCGACTAGGATTAGCTGTTTATTTTAATACGATATACCAAACAGCGAGTCCCAGTTAATGTCCATAATAAAAAAAACTCCAACGAAGTACGTGAGCTTGCAATCCCGTTAGCTAGCAACTTAACGAATATAATTTGTTAGCTAGTTAGCTGTTATTCCACCGCGTAATTAGCCTGCGTTAGCCGTGTGAACGTTTAAAAAAAACAACGGTTTGTTTATCACGTGGTTTCTGATCAGCTGTAAAGCGTTTTGTTACTTAAACGCCCACCGTGAAAATCACGATCGAGATCATGACCTGAAAACACGTTTTCCGAGTCTATGTTTGAAATAGCGACGCTACGAATGCTAATGCTAATGAGCTAGCGATTAGTTGGCTGTTCAAATTCCAGCTGTGTCGCGACATTGCTGGCTGCAGCGCCGCTCGCGCAGCGCATAGAGCTTTGTCATGTTCAACCTCGCACTGGGGCAACAAACAGCGATCGTGGACACGTCCAGAATTTCGCTAACGGGTTTTTCTCAGATAAACGGCGGCTTTCCATCCTGCCGGAGTTAACAAGCTGTCTTGTGCTACACACGAACCGTGTAAAGGCTCGAAGACGCGAGATTTGAACGCACACTGCAGCCGTGGCCGTTTGTGCACGACAGCGTGAGTATTGACAAAACTCTACAGCATTTAGCGCGGTACTTACACGCCAAGGGTTACACCAGTACAATCCTGCAGTGGCTGTGGATGGAGCCACTACGACGGAGACCGCTAGAAAAGTCTCTGTCCTTCACGCGTCTGTCCAGTATGAGTCACGGAACGACACATACCTCTCCCACTGCTTCTTGGGACGCCATTTCCCGCCTCCTCACCGAGACGCTCTTGAAAGAACCCGGATGATTATGAACGCACCGTCTTGCGCATGAGCAAAACTTTACTTCAGCGCAGCTGAGAAATCCTGTCTCTCTCTCTCTGTCTATCACTCTCTCTCTCTCCCTCTCTTTCTTTCTCTTTCTCTCTCTCCCACACACACAACTAATCTACTCATGTTTAGACTGTTATATTTACACATACTAATAATACGTATATGAGTAATGCATGTATACGAGATGACAGCTATTGTATTATTATCACTTAAACACATCTAAACTAGTTTTAGTTTTGACATAATGTACAAACTGCAGGCTTTAAAGTAAAGTACCATGGCTGAGTTCTGTAAGGAATAGAACTTCATTCATTCATTCATTCATTCATTCATTCATTCATGACTGGGTTTGGGTGTAAGGTATGAGAATCCACCCAGAGAGAACCCAGTCCATTACAGAGCACCATGCACACACACTCACACTAAGGGGAATTTATTGTGGCCAATCTGCCCACCTGACTGTTTTTATAAAGTAGAAGTGAACCAGTGCAGACACAGGGAGAAGTAGAAGAAATAGACCTGAGACTATATAGACCTGAGCTCTGATGACTCTAGAGCTGTGAGGAGGTAACGGTGCACCACCACTATGCTGCGCAGTCATGTTTTATTCCTCTTAGACAACAACGCTGTAGAAGTAATGATCAGGTATTTATTAAAGAACACAAATGGGTTTCATTTTTTAACTTTTTTTTGTTAACAGGAACTAACTTGTTTAAACTTATCAGCTATGGTAGAAACAATTGTTCCCTAACTGTCTTCTTTTTATTTCTTCAAAGGTAATACAATAAAATCACTATTCTGAAGACTTTCACATGTTCACAAGCCCTGACACTGGAGACTCCTTCCACTAATCCTAAAGAAGTCTCCTCACAGAAAACCCTCATATCAAATATCACTGTTAAGTTTTTTGTTTGTGTGTTGTGTCTGTCATACATGAGTGTGTAAGGTGTACTATAAATAAGATAATAAATCCTATTACCATGAACACATGAATAAAACCTGATCTGAATTACAACCAGTGTGACATTCTGAGCTTCTGTTATAGAAAAGGAAGCAATTAACATTCTGACTAGCCATATTAGGGATTTCAACAGTGCTGAGGTACGTTGTTTTAAACGTACCGTTCATCTCAATTTCTTAAAAAATATATTAAAAAAAAAACAGTCACAGTAAAGGTTTACACTGGAAATATTTACACTGGATAATATGCAGTTTTGGTAATGTTTTTCTTTATACTTCACCCATTGTGTCTTTGAATGTTAAAATGTGAACAGATTCATTTTATTATTTTTGAGTGATTTCTAGCAGTCTCTATTTCATCCCAAGGTGCATGATTTTTCTGTATGGTCCCGGGCCTCCCCAAAGTCCCCTTTAAGAATAAAAACAATAAATTAGAGAAACATATCTCTCAAAAGATAACACAAGGGTTTCATTATCTAAAACTGAGTGAACAGAACTCACCTGAGAAGACCATGCCAGTACAGATGGGGCATTATATCAGCTTTCATATGATACATAATTCTGCTTTCTTTGCTCTGATCGACTGGGAAAGTCTCCAGAGGATGTCCGTCATAGTCAAACTCTGCCAAGATCACCGTATTGTAACTGGTCACCAAAGGGCAAGAGGTATAGCCATCATACTGTGAAGACGTAAAAACATTTCAAAATGCATTTATATAACCATGATTGGTGAATTAGGACAAGTTGCTTAAACTTGCTTTCTGTTCAACTCATTTATGCTCACCTTTTTGTCAGGCTTTTCTTTTTTCATCACTTTGGTAATGGTCCTGTCAAGGACAGCCGTTTGAGCAGCTATAAAATAGAAAGACAGTATTAATTAAAGTACAGAAATAGCTATTCCTTTTTTTAACTGGACTAAAGAAATTCTGGGTTTTTCCAATAATGTGAAGCAACAATGCCCATTCAACGACACATCTCTTATCACACAAGAGATATCTCAAATCCAGTGATTAATGTGATAAAAGATACAAATACAGATACAGAGGAGTATAATTTACAGAAGAGACTAAATTGATCCATAGCTTACCTACAGCAGCTGCGCTTTTGGAAGTTGGAAGATTGGTGCAGTCCCCAATTCCAAAGACGTTAGAGAACGTCTTATGCTGAAGGGTTTCTTTATTTACATCAAGCCAGCCACCTTCATCCTCCAACGAAGATCCCTTAAGCACCGCTGGCGGTCCCATAGGAGGAGTAACATGGAGCATCTCATACTACACGAAAAATGGACAAGACATCTTAAAAGTGAATAAAAACATAGTTGCTCTTATGTTGAATCAAGCACCATGGACCTCTTACCTCAAAAACCTTTGTTTCTCCAGGTTTATCAAGGTTTGCAAATACTGCTTCCTGCTTGTCGGCTCGGACCTCTATAAGGTTGTGTCTGAGGTTTACATTCAGATCACGACTTTTCACAATTTCCCAGAGTGCATCGGCATATTTCTTAACACCAAACAACACAGGCAATGATGTGTTGTAAATGATGTTGGCTTTCGACCGCTTTCCTGTCTTACAAAACAAAATTTCACAAAATCCACATTATTTACAAACCTGTTAGTCTTCAGATTTGGAAAATAACTATAAATTTAATCCAACTGCATTAAATGAATATTATTTTCCTTCAACATTGGTATTACACTGACTACTTTTTTTTGTCTACTTTCTCCACATACACTCATCTATAAACACCTTTCTCATGTAGGAATCGGTAAGGTACATGATCTTCTGAGCAGCTCCTGCACACTTCACAGGAGTGTTGGGAAAGGAAAACACAGCATTTCCCTCCTTGAAGTTCTGTAATGCTTTCCATGTCTTCTCCACTGTTGCCAGGGAATAATTTGACCCAATTTTTGGATATTCTAAACCTTCTGGAAGTCCTTTAATCTGAAATCCAACAAAGGCAGAAGCAGTAGTTCATAATCATGGCATTCCAAAAATACTGATAGGTTGATAAGCATTATTTTTACAGTGGGCTAAATAGATCTTAGAATGTGCTCACAATGCCAAAACAGGTGATATATGATTATCACAGAATCCTTTTATAATGGTAAAGTGTATTAGTGTTCGGTGTATTATGCTGGTGTACTTTGTATATTAACATTTATGTGCTTTGCATGCTAATGAAGTAGAATATTACACTAAGTCCTAAATAAAATGTATAACATGGATATGGACAACATTTTAGTCATAAAGTCATTTTAGCCATTTCTATGCTTCAAGTACATTTGATGTTATTGTGCTGTATCATTTCCAGTCTTATTAAGGTCTTATTAGTGTTATTAGCCTGCATTGAGATCTACAGGGTAATTTTGCAAACATCAACTGTTAGGTGTTTTTCAGTAATAAAAAAAAGTACCTTCTCATAGTGCAGTTGGAGGCCCAGTGCTACAACCAGGTAGTCATAGGAAATCTAAGAAGAGATATAATATCCAATCAACTGCATTCTGTTTACACACACTGCAGCAGATTTATCAGCTGGCTATGTTTGCCAGAACATAAAATCGTAAAATCACATCTATTCCTGATGACTAATTTACTTTCTAGCACAGTTCCAGTAAATACTGGTGACCAGCCACACCTACAGTGCTTATTGCTTAACCACAGCAACTTAACAATAAAATGGCTATAATATCATGGTTCCTTCTTACTGTTAGATGTGCTAATCTTAGCTACAAATCTTTTCTTACTTCTTTCCCAGACTCTGTGAAGACAGTGTTGTTTTTAGGGGCAAACTTCACGACTCTGGATTTGATCCATTTGACTCCAGAGGGCATCACACTGGCAGTAGAACGTCCAGATGCACTAATAGTTTTAGATCCTGCCCCTACTAATGTCCACATGGGCTGGTAATAATGCATCTGTAACAGAAACAAAAATATGAAGATGAGCCATAATCACAAAACTGAACACAACATTATATATTAAAGGAAATTGTAAAAGGTTACAGAACTTCGAAGTCATTCTAATATAGTGAGTATTGTATGCGTCTAATTTTTAAAGTGAGAGAAAATCCAAAAAAGTTTTAAAGCACTCTACATCTGCAATAAAAATTCCTTTCCTTTGTTGTAATCCTGACTGACATGGATCCTATCTAGGGCAGGACAATAAGAAGTGGATCTTGTGATAAAGCATGTCTCATTAGGCAGTTCAGACATATCATGCACTGTTGTAATCTCCACCCATTAAAAGTTTTTTAAATAAGATTCTTTTATAAAAAATCTTTTATCAAGCCTAAACATCATGATTCATTCTGTGTATTGTGGACATGTTTTTAAGTACCAGAATATGATATTATTTACTATAATCACCCAGTCAATAAAACACCACACACTCAGTACCCAGGCAGTGCCCACTTACTTTGAGTGTTATTTAACTCCCATTATTTTCATCTGAGATCCATTTTATGGTTAAGGATCTTAAGAGTAATTTGCTCAACCAGAGGCTTTGAATGTAATCTAGTCCTACTTGCAGTTGTGGATGAAATCATCTAAAAATGAGTCTACTATATTTCCAGATATTTTCAAAAGAAAATAAGTGTATAAAACTGGCGAAAGGCTGTAGAACACTATACCTCGCTGGGCTCCACAATAGCCACGTGCTCTGCGCCAACTTTTCTTTTCATACGGGCTCCCATCGCAATACCACCACTGCCACCTCCAAGCACCACAACCTTATAATGGTCTTTGGAAGACAATCCACTGCTGGTGTGGAAGTGGGACCTCACAGAGTAAAGACATCTGTTACATTTTCTAACCAGAGCTACTTGTTGAGTTAAGGCAGATGCCATGTTCCTGCAGTCTGATCTGAAAAAAGATGGGCAAAGACAAGTAAGAACCTGTCTTTCACAGAGTGCACAAGCGAAGGAGAGAAAAGGTCATGCTGTTTTCCTGTTCAGGGTCCATTTTCATTCCTTAAGAGTCGTAATTAATCTGAAAGACTGTGACATGTTTTGCGACTCGTGCATGACTCAGGAATGCAGTTTACACTTCGATTTGCACAAAACTTTTTGTGTTCGAATGCTGAGACACCATGATCCGCAAAACCAAATTGAAAATCATTTAACATAAGCTATAAAAAAATGTGAACATACATTTACATTTGTAAGTATATTTAACGTTAATGTTAATTAAAGCTACAAAATGTATCAAGCAGATCAAATTAGAGGTCATATGAAAATACCTATATTGCATATAGCCAACGTTGTAGACATTTCAGTTCTTATTTTGGGAAAACACCATTTTGGGGGAGAAAACCAAATCCTAGACTAACAGGCTTTAGAACCTGAATTCATTCTAACTTTCCTTCTATTCCCCCAGGTACCTGAGCATTAAGGCAGCTCGTGTCCTCATTTTAATCAGCTTTAGGGAAGGAAAGCAACAGCAACAACAATCAGTCTGTAAAGCATCACGTTACTGTGTAATAGGAAGCAAACATAGATCCCAGATAACAGGCATACATTTGGCAGTCCATACAAAGCATTTGGATTTTCTCGACACAGAAAATCGCTGCGTTTGAATGCACCCCAGTGTGTTGATATATTTACTGTACAAAATGACAACGTGTTTATTTAACACCTATACTGTCTTTAGTAGAGCTGGGCTCGAATGAACACTAAAGAAACCCCACATCCAGGAAGCTTTAATACTTAACCTAAGCACATGTTTTTATTTATCCAATGCATAACAGCTTAGTCCAGAGTGTCTATTGTAACGTGCACTTACCGTAGGCTTTAGTGTGAATAAGGTGATGCGTGTCACTGTGCAGCTCCACTCAGTTCCTGTTTACTTCACTCTCTGTACTGTACTGCACGTTTAACGGACGTACGATCGATTCGTTCGAATCGATTCTTTGAACCGGCTCTTTTAAGTCAAGGTTGGGATTCGATTCTCATGTCTAGCTAGCCGTAATGAGGAGTTACGTTTATGCCATATAGAGTTCATTTTATTTATTTATGTTTTAAATAAAATAATAAAAACCAACAAGCAAAATATTCATTTTCAAAATGTAAAAAATAAACGTTTCCTTCACCACGCCCACTTCAATATCTCTCCAAACAAATCAAACATCAGTCGACCAATAGAAATGCGAAGTTCTAAGGCCACACCCCTCAACGAGAAACTTGACAAGAGTGAGGTGCAAAAGAAAGAGAGAAGCTAAATAATCATTTCAGAAGCAAGATCCACAGCTAGAAAATAACAGCAGCAACAACAATAATAATAATAAAAACGAATAATAATAATACCATAATAATAATAATACTAATATAATACTAATATAATAATAATATAATAATAAAAAACAAATACAAATGTTACATATAATAATAATAATAATAATAATAATAATAATAATAATAATAATAATAATAATAATAATAATTGGCTGGCAAATAGAGAATTTTAATTAGTAGTAATCTTTTTTTTTTTGTATATATAAAGTTTGACTTTATTCTCACAGCTTGCTGAGCTACACCTATTACTACAATCTTGTCTACCGCCTCTCAAACCAGTTTCTGTGTGTCATGTCAAACCGTCATAGCACAAACTAAAATGGTGTCTGTATTATTTTCTTTTCCATGTTGGTCTGCAAGGATCTCATCATTTAACAATACTATCAGAATGGTACAATACACAGTTCCATTGATTGGCTGAGAAAAAGGTTTTGGTAGGGAATCGACATGGTAAACATGGTAATTAAAAATAAAATAATGGTATTAACAAGCTTTTGAATATATTGTATTATTTTAATTAAGAAATTTTCTAATAAATATACGTTGATTCTTAATTCTGTTAGAATATATGCGCGTTATAATATTTCGCCGCTAGATGGCGATATTTACTGAGAAACAATCTCAAATCTGTTATACAAAACTTTATGCACAATTTAGTCAAATTTAGTTCAATTAAAATATATTTGAGTCTAATGTCTGCTGTCTTTACTTCTTTGTCTTTCTATTTTTCATTAATTTGCCATTGCTACGTTACAGAAAAATTATGAAAATAAGGAATAGCTTTTTATGGGCTAATAGAGAAAGCTGATCACAACGCTCATGTTTGATATTGTGGATAATTCCTCCTACTGAACTCCATTCTAACAGCTCTAGAAAAGTCCCCTTAACGTCAACGCACAACTCTCAGAGGAATAGTGAAAATACAGCACCATCCAACAAATTAGCAGCAGAATCCCTAAGCACATCACAACTACTTCAATATAAATATATATACAGTTTCAAGTTTGAGTTTTCATAGATGGAGGGAAGAATAAAGAGTGCAAGACAGTTGTTATTGTAACTCAATAGTTTCCATATTATCAAAGGGTATGTTTGTTCTCAAGCAAAAGTGTTAGTCATGGCCTATAGGGAAAATGTGCTGCAACATTTGTGTGTGTGTCTGTGTGTTTGGGCTGTTGTTTTTTATTACAGTCATATGCAAAAGTTTAGGAACCCCTGACAATTTTCATGATTTTCATTTATAAATATTTGGGTGTTTGGATCAGCAATTTCATTTTGATCCATCAAATAAACTGAATTACACAGTAATATTTCAGTAGTGAAATGAGGTTTATTGGATTAACAGAAAAGTGGCAATATGCATCAAAACTAAATTAGACAGGTGCATAAATTTGGGCACCCAACATTCAAATCACATCAGTATTTAGTAGAGCCTCCTTTAGCAGAAATAACAGCCTCTAGATGCTTCCTATAGCCTGTAATGAGTGTCTGGATGAATGTATTTTGGACCATTCCTCCTTACAAAACATCTCCAGTTCAGTTAGGTTTGATGGTTGCGGAGCATGGACAGCCCGCTTCAAATCACCCCAAAGATGTTCAATGATATTCAGGTCTGGGGACTGGGATGGCCATTCCAGAACATTGTACTTGTTCCTCTGCATAAATGCCCGAGTAGATTTTGAGCAGTGTTTTGGGTTGTTGTCTTGTTAAAATATCCAGCCCTGGCGTAACTTCAACTTTGTGACTGATTCCTCAACATTATTCTCAAGAATCTTCTGATATTGAGTGGAATCCATGCGACCCTCAACTTTAACCAGATTCTCAGTACTGGCACTGACCACACAGCCCCACAGCATGATGGAAGCTCCACCTAATTTTATTGTGGGTAGCAAGTGTTTTTCTTGGAATGCTGTGTTCTTTTGCTGCCATGCATAACTCCCCTTGTTATGACCAAATAACTCTTTGTTTCATCACTCCACAGCACCGTATACCAAAATGAAACTGGCTTGTCCAAATGTGCATTTGCATACCTCAAGCGACTCAGTTTGTGGCGTGTGTGCAGAAAAGGCTTCTTTCACATCACTCTCCCGTACAGCTTCAACTTGTGCAAAGTGCGCTGAATTGTTGAACGATGTACAATGACACCATCTGCAGCAAGTTGATGTTGTAGGTTTTTGGAGGTGGTCTGTGGGCTGTTTTTGACTGTTCTCACATCCTTCGCCTCTCATTTTACGTGGCCTGCCACTTCTAGATTTAACAAGAACTGTGTCTGTGGTCTTCCGTATCCTCACTATGTTTCTCACAGTGGACGCTGACAGCTTATATCTCTGTGATAACTTTTTGTAGCCTTCCCCTAAACCATAATAAAAACAAATAACAATCTTTGTTTTCAGGTCATTTGAGAGTTGTTTTGAGGCCTCCATGTTGCCACTCTTCAGAGGAGAGTCGAAGAGAACAACAACTTGCAATTGGCCACCTTAAATACCTTTTCTCATGATTGGATGCACCTGTCTATGAAGTTCAAGGCTTAATGAGTTCACCAACCCAATTGTGTGTTTCAGTTAATCAGTGCTAAGTAGTTACAGGTATTTAAATAAACAAAATGGCAAGGGTGCCCAAATTTATGCATCTGTCTAATTTCGTTTTGAAATTCTACTCGCATATTGCACATTTTCTGTTAATCCAATAAACCTCATTTCACTACTGAAATATTACTGTGTCCTTCAGTTATTTGATACATCATAGATCATGCTCTCTAACATTCACTCTCTGGAAAACAAACTGGACTTAATCCAACTCAGTCGCTCAACATACCGCAAGACAAGAGATTGTTGTGTGATTGTTTTTACTGAGACATGGCTGAACAACACGTACCGGCCATTCAGTTACACGGGCTAGCATGCTATCGGTCAGACAGGAACAAAACACTGTCTGGTAAGTCACATGGAAGTGGACTGTGTGTTTATATTACTAAAGACTAGTTTAAAGCCGTTGTTATTGTAGCGGTGTACATTCCCCCGTGTGCTAATGCTAAGGACGTGCTGCACGAGCTGTACTTCAAACACACAGCCCCGACGCCTTTCTTATAATAGCCGGTGACCAGTGTTACCGAAGTTCTATCAACATGAGAACTTTGGAACAAGGGGAAATAATATACTGGACGGTTTACACTACAGAGAAGCATGCATACAGGGCTGAGCCCCTCCCCCACCTCGGGTTCTCAGATCACATCTCTGTTATCCTAATCCCTGCATACAGACCACTCCTGATACGCACAAAACCGGTTCAGAAATTCATCACAGTCTGGCCAGAGGATGCTACCTCAAAACTCCAGGACTGCTTTCAGAGCACGGACTGGAATATGTTCAAAGAGGCAGCCACCTACAACAACCGCACAGATCTGCAGTAGTATACTGAAACCGTGTGTGTACATCAAAAAGTGCATTGATGATGTCACTATCACCAAGACCATCACCACACTTTCAAACCAAAAGCCGTGGATGACACCAGAGGTTCGATGAGCTGCTAAAGACCAGAGATAAAGCAGGTCAGGAGATAAAGCAGCTCTTAGAACAGCAAGGGCCGATCTGTCATGTGGCATCAAAAAAGTTAAACGGACGTATGCAGACAAAATCAACAGTCACTTCACAGATAGTAAAGACACACAGAGCCTGTGGAAAGCCATCTGAACCATCACAGACTACAAGCCTCCGCCACAAGCCTGTGAAAACAAAACATCACTCCCTGACACACACTGAACCTATTCTACTCGCGGTTTGACATGTAGAACAACACATCTGCACAAAAACTGCCCACATCGCCCATTGACCAGGTGCTCTGTCTCTCTCCAGCCGATGTAAGGAAGACCCTATCCAGGATCAACCAACGCAAGTCTGCGGGTCCTGGCGGTATACCAGGCCGGGTACTGAAAGACCGTGCGGCACCGCTGACTGATGTCCTTTCGGATATATTCAACACATGTCAGGTCCACGACCATCATACTGGCACCAAAGAACGCACCTGTGTCCTGTTTGAATGACTACCGTCCCATAGCACTGACTCCAATCACGATGAAATGCTTTGAGAGGCTAGTCATGGTAAATATAACAACTAGTCTCGCCAACACCCTTGATCCGCTCCAGTTTGCATATCACCAGAACCAATCCATAGACGATGCAATCGCCCTCAGCCTCAACCTAGCCCTCACACACCTTGAAAATAAAAACTCCTACGGCAGAATGCTGTTCATAGATTTCAGCTCAGCATTCAACACAATAATCCCACAACAGCTCATCCAAAAACTGCAAATGTTGGGCCTTAGCAACTCCCTCTGTAATTGGATCCTGGACTTTCTAACTGGAAGACCACAGTCAGTGTGTGTCAGCCAAAAAACATCGAGCACTACCACACTGAACACAGGCGCACCACAAGGCTGTGTGCTCAGCCCAATGCTCTTCACGCTGCTGACACACGAATAGACTGCAGAGTTCAGCTCCAACCGCATCAAGTTTGCTGATGACACAACTGTGATCGGTCTCATCAGCAACAACGACTAAATGCACTACAGAGACGTGGCTCAGCTGGCTAAATGGTGTGCAACAAATAACCTGTCCCTCAATGTGGAGAAGAAAAAGGAGGTTGTGATGGACATCAGAAGAAACTCCGCTGAGCACCGACCACTGACTATCAGGACTCAGCCCGGACTTTGGCCACGTGTAGTTGTTTGTTTTGTGTCACGTGTCTGCCCCACCCTTGTCTCTTCCTGCCCGCTTCTGCACACCTGTTCCTCATGTGTCTGATTGTCTATTTAGTTGAGCCGCGTTGCCTTGAGCAGCGCGGAATCCTCTGTTGTCTTCTGATGTCGTCTTTTGTCTGGTCTGGTATTGCCTGCGTCTTTGTTTCATGTTTTTTTATTTAATAAATCCTGTTTTATTTGAGCTGTCCTGCATTTGGGTTTGTTTTACCCCCACGTCCCTGACACTGACCATAAACAACTCAACAGTAGAGAGGGTCAGTGGCACAAAATTTCTGGGGGTGCACATAACGGAGAATCTCACCTGGTCCACCAACACACAGTCACTCTCCAAGAAGGCACATCAGCGGCTGCACTTTCTCCGCCGCCTGAAGAGAGCATGTCTCCCTCCACCCATCCTCACCACCTTCTACAGAGGAACCATAGAGAGCATGCTGACCAACTCCATCACTGTCTGGCACTGGAACTGCAGTGCAGCAGACCGTAAGACCCTTCAGCGGATAGTAAATGCAGCCGCAAAGATCATTGGCGCCCCTCTCGCCTCTATCAAAGAGATCTTCATGAAGCGATGCCTCAGCAGGGCCAACAGCATGGTGGGGGACCCCACCCATCCCTCCAACATCTTTCAGCTCCTACCATCAGGAGCATCAGAGCACGCTCTGCTAGACTGCGGAACAGTTTCTTCTCCCGAGCTGTGAGAGCCCTGAACTCAAACCACCACTGCCACCCCTGAAAACACACAGGCCTCCTGTGACGTGACCCACCTGACTGCCACCAGCCGCAATCACCACAGCATTAGCACACTGGCACATCAAAAACAAAAACGGTGTACAACCACAGACAGTACACATGTTTACATGCTCGTGTTGCACATTGTATCTTGCACTAGCCCGCTACCAGCTGCTTGACTTTGAATGCCTCCTGTTGCACATTTACAATATCAAGGGAAGCATTGTATAGT
>NC_083473.1:15433471-15558471 GCF_030014155.1 Tachysurus vachellii
TCATTCACTTTAGCTCTTCTCTTAATCATCCAGGACTTGATGGTGTGTCCAGACATACATTCTTCACTCTTTTAACGTAATACATTTCCATTAGCTTTACTGTCTAGTTATTTTATGCTAATTAAAGGTTAATTAATAACTAAATGATCAGCAGAAAGTGTAAATGGTTAAGAATGTTCTCAAAGAATTAAAATCCAAAAACTAGATTTTGCACAACATATTTTTTGTTTGTTAAAATTTTGCTTTTAAATTCAGTGAGGATATATGTTCATGCTTATGTTGTTTTCTAGAGGAATCCTTGGGAACAGTTGGTGGTAGTCTGATGTTATGGCGATTTGGAAGAAGAACATTTGCATTGGTAAGAACTAACATTTATAATTATGTAGATTTCTCTGTAATATATATGTGTAAATGTATATTTATGTAAATATATTGAATTTATTTATTGAATGTGAGAATTTTGAAGTAGGTCTAGGTATTATTAACATTTTATTATTAACACTCTTGGGCAGGTAATTCTCTCAGAATAAAATGTTTAGAAAGAGCTCTCACACACACACACACACACACACACACACACATATATATATATATATATATATATATATATATATATATATATATATATATATATATATATATATATATATATATATATATATATATCACTGATTGTTTGTAGTCCATTGTGTATTAAGCTCTCTGTCTGTTTTAGTTGAGGTCATTTTGTTTCAGGTCTTGTTGCCTGGAAACCTTGGTGCCACTTTCTGAAGATGTTGTTACTGGCACATACAAATGAAAAATCTCATGATATACAGCCACGTCCTTAATCAATCCTTATCAGACAAGGCACATGTACAACACATCTATGAATACTACTGACTAGCTATTTATTGTACACTCTGCTGCTCTCCAGAGATAAGCTGGAGATTCTTCTGGGATGATTCGTTGTGTGATCATCAGTGTTGTGAAAGAGTAAGGCAATGTGTGTGTGTGTGCATCTCTTCTTTATGCATGCCAGTACGTTTCTTAATGGTGGGAGGGAATAAGTAACAGGAACTCTCCAATGACGCAATGCTTTGTCTTTGAGACCTTGTGTAAACCAGAGATCATTAAATAATCCTCTCTTCACATACTGGAATAAGAATGTATACGTGTTCACTTTTATACACATACCTTGAGGCTATTTGGAGGCCATTGTTTTGGATGTGGATGACAGAAATGGACATAAAGGTCAAACCTGCAGGTGATATTCTCTGCATTTTATTTTTATCGGCTCGCTCTTTGTGGGTTTGTATTGGTGAGAACTGATACTACTTTGTGTCATTTTTAGAAAAAAGTTTGGGAGACCAACCCTTGTTTGTGATGTATAAAAATTAAAGCTGGTTTTGCTTTTAGGGGCAAAGATTTTAAAATAAGAGAGTTGTTTATTCTGTTATTAGATATTTACTTGAGAGGAAAAAGTGTTGCTTACTGATATGTCCATCATCTAGATGTATTCAATTTTTCCGATTTATTATATAGGAAGTGGTACAACATAGAATCTTTGTGTTATGTTAGTCAAAAGATGCTAATTTGTATGGGGATGTCTGGTCCCATATTTACAAGATTTTGTAAAATTTACAATTATAAAATTAATGTCTGGATGTTGGTAGTATGCGTCAGATGCTGGCTATACATTTATATTTCGTGATCAGCCTGTTATTTTATATATTGTTATCAGGACCTTGCTGGTGATTATGTCTGTACTGTGGATTCGGTAACAAATACTAACCAAAGGTGTAAACAGATCAGACGAGTCCAACTAAACACTGTTTAATAATTAACACTTAGTGGCACCTGCTTTGAAAGACTAATTCCATTATCTATTGTGCTGAGGGTTTGCTTGGGGGGAAATTTCAAACTTATATTCATGTTTTAAACTGTCAGTATTAACTATGGAATAGCTGTTTGTGCTTGAAATGATGCTGTTCTCATTTTAAAGGGGTAAATGTGGAGGACTTTGAGCATTTACGGTAACAGAGTTTGGAGGTTGCAGTAACATTAGTGTAATATGAGACTGTTTATATTTTAAGAACTCTCCAGCAGGATTCCTGTTTAAGCATTTTAGAGGTGGCATTATGTGATCGTCAGCAGAGATTTGCTAAATTCGAATCAATACAGAGTTGTTACGACACTATTTTACTTTACTTTGGCCTGCATGAGGATTTTTGACTAAAAATCATTTTGCCACCTGGACATATTTTTGTTTTAAAGCTTTATTTCTGGAAAGTTTTTTTATTTGAGATAACATATGCATGTGCTTGTAGAATTAAATTGATTAAGTTTTTTTTTTTTTAGATATAATGCAAAACGATGCACTTATAAGACTAGAGAGCACAGCACCCTGCTGTTCACAGCTTCTCAATGATTAGCCATAGACTTATGGTAATTACTTTACACCCCATGGGCTTTGGCATTCCACAGCAATGGCTAAGGTTAACACGTCTCTGTCAGTTAGACATTCAGGCAAGTGCAGGCAGTGTCCATTACATTCCATATTGAAGACTAAAGCGATTGTAATATTAGTATAATTACCTGCCCAAGAGAAATGCTGATGCCACGCATATAAATGTGTGTAAATGACTGGTATGATTAGTGTGTAGTGATGCGCTTCGGTGGTGTACAGTGGAATTTGAATTGGCTGATTGACGAACCTTGTTTGTGCTGTATAAGCATGACAGTGCAGGCAGACAATGGCGGAGAGATGGCTGTGGACCTTAGTGCCATGGAGAGGAGGCTGGAACCTGCGCTCCAAAGAGCATGGACAAGGTAGTGCTGTATGGGTTCATGGGCGTGGAGAGGAGAATAAAGTATGCAAAGAATATCAAGAGAGGATTTCTAAACGATTAAACATGGTGTATTTCTATTCATCTGTTTATGGGTTCTATGATAAAAGTGCTGCTTATAGGAGTTTGTGACTGGGTGAAAGCCAGAGAAAAAGAAATCAAAAACAAAACAAGTTTAATGTTTGTTATAACTGATGTTGGTCATGTAGTGAACAGGGTTTCATTACAACTCCATCCATTTTTATATAATCACTGCAAAGGACTTGGACCAAGAATTTGAATTTAAGTAGGTTAAATTTGAGACAGTTGAAATAATGCTAGAGGGATTGTTCTAAATTGTATTTTTGTTTGTTAGAAAATACAGTCCTAATGACACGTTCCCCCCCCCCCCGTAATAATTTTCTTTTTTTAAGAAGAGGAACGCCATGTTAGAGCCAATGACCGTGACTACAATGAGAAGTTCAATTACGCTGTAAGTTATTTTCCATCTTGATGTTTAAGTTCTGTCATAAAATGCAGTAGGTTCCTGAAATGATATGTGAATAGTTCTTACAATTACCTACATACTGTAGGACTGTATAAGATAAAGTAGGAGCCAGTAAAACAAAAGTGAGTATATCCTGTGATGCAATTTCCAGTTAAAGGTTAAATTTTAAATATACAAGCCTTTTGTTTGGAAATTATATTGTGAAAATTATAACATTTTCTGACAAATAGTGAAATTTTACAAAGAAAAACGGTACAAGGAATGTTGGTCAACTACTAAATGTAAGCTAATACACATTAAGACACAGCAGTATTTAGGAAGTATTTGGAGTCTCTGTAAAGCCACAGCAACCAAGTGTGTGTTCCTCATTTACTCAGTCATGTGAACTCAAACAATGAATTCACAGATGTTTTAAACATACACAAGAAACTACTGTTTGGCAAATCGGAAGAAGCCTGAATAATAATGGCAGCATATTGTGTGGTCTGATGAAATGAAGATAAACTTGTTTGGATCAGATGGTATTCAGTATGGTTGGGGAGATCCTGAGCCAAAACATTTTCCATCACTGTACATGGGGATGAAGTGTACTAATATGGGGCTTTATGAATTCAGAATGCATAATCATGAATGTATCATGAATGAGGGATGTGATAGCAAAGTGTTTAAGGTTTCGGACCACTGACCAGAAGGTCATGAGTTTGAATCCCAGGTCCAAAAAGCAGTCACTGCTGGGCCCCTAAGCAATGCCCTTATCCCTCAAAATAGTATAAAATACGTATAAACTGAAAAAAATGGGTCACTCTGTATAAGGGTGTCTGCCAAAAAGGGAAAAATGTAAATGAATGCTACTGAATGTAAAGACCAGAAAATATCCGTAAACACAATGGAGAAGTACACAAGAGGTTTTAAAGTAGAAAAAAGAAAACAAAAAGAAAACATCATGCCCCAATTCATGATCTGAATCTTATGATTAAATGTGATTAAAATTGGAGTCATAGTCTTATTAATCATATCAACAATGATTTATTTTTGCTGTAATGATATTTTGTTCTTCTCCAGGACAATCACATCAAGACAGCAAAGTACACCTTCTATACCTTTCTACCTATTAACTTGTTTGAGCAGTTTCAACGGTTTGCCAACGCATACTTCTTTGTTCTGCTAATTCTACAGGTATGTTTTCTCAAAAACAGAACCCAGTTTTTATTGCAGATAAACAGTGATTAATAATATGATGTTTCTGTCTGATTCTCTGTTAATAGCTAATCCCCGAGATCTCTTCTCTGTCCTGGTTTACCACTATTGTGCCTTTGGTGTTGGTACTGACTATCACTGCTGTAAAAGATGCAACTGATGACTATGTGAGCATCTATTACGTGTGCTGACATGCTGAGTTTTTTCATTTTTTTTTAAAATAATTGCTAACATTTACAATATGTTCACTGTATATGAGAACAGGTTAGATGGAATGCATCGGATTAAATTAGAATCCCATTTAAAATGTTTCATAGGCAGCACTGTGACAAAGCAGGTAACATCGCCAACTCAACAGTTCTGAGCCTGGATTAATCTCTGCATGTTCCTCCTGTGTCTATATCGGTTACTGACAATTACCCAAAAACATGGTGAATTGGTGAACCATCGAAATTGCCCCAATCTTTTAACGTGTGTGTTTGTGTGTACAATGGACTGGCTTCCCATCTATGGTGTATTCCCGCCTAATGCCCAGTGTTCCTGCTGATAGGCTCTGTATCCACTGAAGATGTTATAGTCATACTTTGTTGGGTGTGTGATAAACCACACTGTTTTTCACAGCATCCTGTTACATTATATTATGGTATATATCATATTGATTATTTTGTCTTTATTTCCCTCACCATTTACAGATAATACATTTATCTTACTATTATACTTATGTAAATTGCCATTTCAACCTATAATTTTTATAGATTTGAAGAAAACCCTTGAACACCAATTTCTACTGAACATTATGTAGTACACATCTATTTTGTAGAACTTCCTTAACTCCATTAGATTTTCATTAGAAGTCATTTTTCACTTGTGTTCCAGTTCCGCCATAAAAGTGATCAACAAGTCAACACACGCCAGTCTCAGGTACTCATCAATGGAAAGTAAGTCAAACTTTTTAATACTTTTTATCATGTTATCAGCAGAGGTGGGTAGTAACGAGTTACATTTACTCCGTTACATTTACTTGAGTAAGTTTTTGAAAAAATTATACTTCTAGGAGTAGTTTTAAATCACTATACTTTTTACTTTTACTTGAGTAGATTTGTGAAGAAGAAACTGTACTCTTACTCCGCTACATTAGGCTACAATGAGCTCGTTACTTTTCTTTTTACCTCTTTGGTATTCTACACATCAATTTTAATGTTTTATTTTGACAGATAGAGAAACTTCAGCTAAGGCTCTGCTACGTGACTGTGTTTCACCAATCAAACGTAGTTGTGCAGTCTCGTCACGTTACCATACTCAATCTCAGCGGCGGGACGCGTTAGTTAGCAACACAGCAGTTTTGTCGAGTTCGTGTCGTTTCTTGCAGTGCCGAACACACATATTTAAAGGGATAGTTCACTCAAAATTCTGTCATCCTTTACTCACTCTCATGTTGTTACAAACCTGTATAAATTTCTTTGTTCTGATGAACATGAAGGAAGATATTTTGAGAAACAAAAACAGCTTTGCAACCAGAAGCTTTAGCTTACCTGAAACTAAGGAAAGTACTAGAGGCTTCCTGAAATTAATTAAAGGAGTAGAGATATATTTCATTATTATTGCCCTTTCATCAAGGCATCAAATGTGCAACAATCACAACACAAAAGAAATGAAATGTGTGTGTGTGTGTTTCCTTCTGTTGTTCTGTCACTGGAGACACACACACAGTTTATGAGAATTTATGGGCTGCCTCGTTCTAGTTCTGCCTGGTAAAAAAAAGTATAAAGGTTTGGAAATTTGTGTTACTTGTGCATATTTTTTTTTTATTATTATTTTATTTATTAAGTACTTGAATTTACCTGAATTATTTGAATTTAAGCTATTTTGTAATTAATTTTAATTTATTTTATTGACTGGATGAGCCATAAATTGCCTAAAGATTATTTTGTATTTTTGTCTGTCTGATTGTTGTCGTGTTAAAAAATAAATCAGACGTTACTCAACAGTTACTCAGTACTTGTAGTTTTTCACCAAGTACTTTTTTACTCTTATTCAAGTAATTAACAGTACTTTTACTTGGGTACAATTTTTGGCTACTCTACCCACCTCTGGTTATCAGCTAAGATACTTAATAACTAAAAATTGTGATGAGTCCTAGCTAGAGGAAATGTCTTTGTTTTTGTTATTCTGCAGGTTACAGAATGAGAAATGGATGAATGTTAGAGTTGGAGACATTATAAAACTTGAGAACAACCAGTTTGTTGCTGTAAGTGTCTGTCTTTCGGAAATGTGCTAAAAAAGTAAATTCAATGGATTTGAAATGAATACCTTTCATTATGTTATTGAGCATTCATGTCAAATATAAACGAAATCAACTCTCGCCTGAGATGTTACTGTAGTATTGGAAATAGGCCTCTAACGTGTCTTGTATGAACTTATATGATGAGTGACATCAGAAGTGGCACTATGAAAGCCTTACTGGAGCGCTTGATTTATTTATCCACACATTTCTCTGTTTTTTTTTTGTGGGATCGATAGGCTGATCTGCTCCTGCTCTCCAGCAGTGAACCCTATGGGCTGTGCTATATTGAGACAGCAGAGTTAGATGGGTAAGAGTATGCTAGCAAGGCACATTAATCATTGCTGAAAGATTTAGTGTCTAATGCCTTCCAGCTTCTCCTTTATAGTTATTAAACTCCCATCACCTGTGTAAAAAAGCTTCTCCATGGATTTTGGTTTTAACAGAGAGACAAACCTGAAGGTGCGCCAAGCTTTGACTGTAACCTCAGACCTCGGAGCAGACGTTGCCAAGCTTGCAGAATTCGATGGTATTTCCGAACATGAGTAGTGCACTATCATTACAGATGTACTTTCAAGCTGAGCTCACACACAGCAGCTATTCTCATTCTCGCACTGATTAGATTTAGTGTATGTCTAGCACTAACAGTTGTATGCTTGAACTAGTGTGAAGGTGCCATATCAGACTTTCTTCATTAAGCTTTTGAGCGTATATGTCAGATGTATGTAAGTTAGCAAGCATACACATTTGTAAAAAAAAGGTTCACAAAGTGTACACAAAGGAACTCAAAGACCACAGATTTAACATGGTGTACATTTATGTACACCACGTATACTCATGTATGTATACAATACCTCAAAGTTTACTGATTTAACATCATATTTTAATTTTTTGTCTATCAGGAGAAGTTGTATGTGAGCCTCCTAATAATAAACTGGACAGATTTACTGGGACTCTGTACTGGAAAGACAATAAGTATCCCCTGGACAATGAGAAAATGTTGCTGAGAGGGTGTATTCTAAGAAACACTGAGTGGTGTTTTGGCCTGGTCATCTTTGCTGGTACGTTTCCTTTTTTTGTGATCATTTAAGTACTTCCAAATGGCTTTATATCTACTCTCCTATGCAGCCACATTGTATTTTGTACTTTGGATTTATTTATTAATGTGTAATGAGTAACAATGATTGGTGGTGTGTTTTTATAAGGGCTCCAAACCAAACTGATGCAGAACTGTGGGAGGACAAAATTCAAAAGGACCAGCATTGACAAGCTGATGAACACTTTAGTCCTGTGGGTGAGTACTTCATATGCAGGGTTTTGTCTGTATTTTGCATCAGAATTACTCATCGTTCGAGAAATTAGTTTATTGTGTGTCTGCTTGTGCAAGCTGAAATCTACAGTCTACAAAAAGAACAATTACTGCTTTCAGATGCAGGCTATGGTTTTTAGCAAGCAAAAGTGTTGATATAGATTCTTTGGTTTGCAGATCTTCGGATTTCTTATCTGTATGGGGATCATTCTGGCTATAGGGAACACCATCTGGGAGGAAAAAGTTGGGAAAAACTTCTGGGCATACCTTCTTTGGGATGAACTGCTAAGCAGTGCTGTCCTTTCTGGATTCCTCACTTTCTGGTCTTACATCATCATCCTCAACACTGTTGTTCCCATTTCTCTTTATGTTAGGTATGTGGTGATGTTGCAGTAGTCCTTCAGAGACGTCTCTTTATAGAGAAGTTTTGTGATTGGTTAGAGCCCAGTTATATTCCATATATTAGTACCAATTTGAATAGCTCTCAGTATTTCTCAGGCAGTTTTTGCAACCTTATGTTGATTTGTCAGTTGCCAACACAGAATGTTGTATTTTATTAAGACTTACTGTCAGAAAGGATTCTGCCCATTTTCTGTACACCTGCATGTTCACTCAATTATTCCAATCAGCCAATCATGTGGCAGCAGAGCAATGTATTAAATCATGTAAACCCATGTCAAGAACTTCAGTTTATTTTCACATCAGACAAAATTGAGGAAAAATTTGATCTTTGTTACTTTGTTTGTGGCATGGATGTTGGTGCTAGACAATCTGGTTCGACTGTTTGAGTGGTATTTCAAACAGTCTGAACGGTTTATGCAGAATGGATGTAAAAAAGTTTATTTTAAACAGCAAAATTTTTAAAAAGTTTTAAAAAAGTATGTAAAAGCTTTGTAAGGGTAAATGCTTTGATAATGAGGTCAGAGGAGAATTGCCAGACAGATCTGAGCTGTCAGGAAGGCTACAGTAACTCAATCACCAATCTTTAGGAATGGAATGAACAGAAAAGCATTTCAAAAATACACAACACAAAAATCTTTGAAGTGGATGGGCTGGAACAGCATAAGACTACATCTGGTTCCATTCCTGTCAGTCAAGAACAGAAATCTGAGGCTACAGTGGGCACAGAATCAGCAAAGCAAGATAGTTGAAGATGAAATTTTCCCAGTTTTCAACTTTTTTTGTGATGATTATGACATAATATTGTGCATTGTGATGCTGTCACATTATTTGCTGATTTGTTCATTTCATACATGAGCATGGGTAGATGTGTTCCTGCTAAAATGGCCAGTGAGTTTAAATTTACAGTTTTAATTTTATTCTCTGCAGTGTTGAGGTGCTACGTCTAGGCCATAGTTATTTTATAAACTGGGACCGTAAGATGTACTACAGTTCTAAGGACACTCCGGCCGAAGCAAGAACCACCACCCTGAACGAGGAGCTGGGCCAAGTGGAGTTCATCTTCTCAGATAAAACAGGGACCCTCACTCAAAACATTATGGTTTTCAATAAATGTTCCATCAATGGCAAGACATATGGTGAGTATATACATTTAGATTTTACATTCCTCTCTGACACAAATAATGTACCTTTTTTTGAACAACCATGCTTTACTTTGCTAACTGAAATCTATTCATACTGTATGTAGGTGATGTATATGATGAGTTTGGACACAAAGTGGATATCACAGAGGTAGATATTACTATGTAATATAATTTCAGATCCAAATCCCTGACACAATTTAAGGCATTGAACCACTGTAGGATACCGAATCAGTGACAAATCTTTGTTATTCTCACTGTTTAGAAAACACCATATGTGGATTTCTCCTTCAACCCACTTATGGACAGGAAGTTTCGTTTCTATGACAGCAGCCTAGTGGAGGCCATTAAATTGGAGGAGCCCTTGGTGCAGGAATTTTTCAGGTTGCTAGCCCTGTGCCATACAGTTATGCCTGAAGAGAGGAATGAAGGTAAACTCTTCATGATTAACAAAGATACTTGTTTTAGTAACTGGCTCATAGTTCAAGTGTTCTTGTAGACTATATCTGAAAACATGGTGAAGGAGAACCTTGCAGTCCTTCTGCTCTATACTGAGTGTCTTAATAAAGTTTTATCTTTTATCTTAAATCTGTCCTAGGGGAACTGGTCTATCAGGCTCAATCACCAGATGAAGGAGCTTTGGTTACTGCAGCCCGCAATTTTGGCTTTGTATTTCGAGCCAGAACACCAGAGACCATTACCTTGTATGAGTTGGGACAACCTGTCACCTACCAGCTTATAGCTATACTGGATTTTAACAATGTCCGGAAGAGAATGAGTGTTATTGGTGAGGCCTATTTCATTTACTTATGTACACGGTAGCATTCTTATCAGTTAAAGATATTTAGGAATTTTGTTGCTGGAAAACTGACTGATTCATTGCTGACAGACTTTGAAAGTCACTCTTGACATCAATACACAAGCAAAACATAGGACAGCAATTTACCAAAAGATAAATAAATAAATAAATAAATAAATAAATATTATATATATTTATATATTATATATGAATATTATGAACATGAACATTATAGTTACTGAACATGATTACTTAGTTTACATCAGACCATTTTCGATTTCAAGAACGATTTTTCCCTTTTGCGCTTATTTTCTAACTGAGAAAAGTCTTTTGTATTGATTTTTTTTGTAATTCAGGAGTTTCCTGCCAGATCCATATATATGCTTTTTTTTAATTTTTTTTATTTCAGTAATACACCTCCAATATAAGATGTGGAGATGTGTTAATACAACCGAAGTTTAGTCAAAAATATTTATGAATTCAGAATTGTGAGATTATATATATATATAATATTTCATAAAATACCAGCTTTTAGGGTCTTCCACGAATATTTCAAATCAGTGCATCAGTACTTACTATGGTGATGTGGCTGACTTCTCTAATAATCAGCAGACTGTGGTCCAGCAAAATATACTTGTCTAATCATTTGCATTTTGTGTTATATTGTGTATTGTGTTTTATATGTTATATGACTATGTGAACACAATAAAATGGTCAGTCCTTTCTTTAATACAGTGAGAAATCCAAGGGGGCATTTGAAGCTTTACTCTAAAGGAGCTGACACAATCATTTTTGACAGGCTAGACCCATCCAATGAGGACCTTATGTACACTACCTCAGAACACCTTGATGTGAGTTTGTTCTAGCGTTTTCTATTTTACCTACTGAACACTAAATAAATCTCATGTTCACAAAGCTCATTTATGATGTTTTGTTTTATCTAAAAAAAAAAAAACAGCACCTTACTGTAAACTCACATTTTCAATAAAAGCGCTGTTTCAGACTTGTTTTAAAAGGTTTAAGATTTGTATTAAAACTGTAAAAGTGTCTTTTACCACAGGCTGTCGCTCTGGCATCTGTTATTTATTTAATTCTACAGTTTCTCAAAAAACAATTAGTATTCGTTCTCTTCAGAGGAGAAACTGTATTTAATCTTGTACATGCAGAGAATGGATGACAATTATGTTTTATAGAGCTATAACTGGGAAATTAAACCGGGTAATAAATATGCAAATGTACATTGATATATGTGCTAGCTCTTCTTTAAATGGGATAAATATTCTTTTGGATTGATTGTAATATTTCTGCAATTTCTCTCCATTGATTTGGCCTGTCAATGTCTCTTTGGTGAAGGAGTTTGCTGGTGAAGGTTTGAGGACGTTAGCTCTGGCCTATAAGGATTTGGATGAGGACATGTTTGATGAGTGGATGAAGAAGCTGCTATTTGCCAGCACAGTACTGGAGAACAGAGAAGAGAGACTTGGGGCTCTCTATGAGGAGATAGAGCAGGGACTTATGGTAAGAGCAGAAACCAGGACAGCTTGTGAGTGTATGTGTGCAGTAGATCGATATGTGTTCAGTGTATAGTTAAATTATAAACAGAGATGACAATTATAAGTAAACACAGTTCTACAGTTATTCACTACACCTCCACACAAATTCTACACATCTCTGGAACTTCACTGGAGGAATAAACATTTTATGGATTCCTTTTACAGTATGGATATTCCTTCAAATAGTGTTTTAATGATGGTGATGAAAACACAGTATAATATATCAGCCCAAAATCTCCCATAAGTGTTTTTATTAGGTTGAGATCTGTTGACTGTGAAGGTCATAGCCTATAATTTACATCCTTCTTCATTCAGTGTGTATTTGTGTCCTGTGAATTAAGACATTGTCATCCTGGAAGAAACCACTCCCATTAAATTCCGTTAAATGTTTCATCATTGGAAAAATACTAAGAATAACTTTATATTGATTTGTAATGACTCTTCTCTTTAAGGAGACAAGTGGATTCAAAACCGAAAAATGTCCCCATAGTGGGTGGGCAACTGTGCCACTATTTTCTCTTGAATTCGTTACTTGTCTGCATATGTATTATGTGAGTAAGATGTAAATGTGTCTCTACACAACAATACATGCTGTGACTCTTTTTTTTTTATAAGCTTCTTGGAGCTACAGCCATTGAAGATAAATTACAAGCAGGAGTGCCTGAAACTATTAGCTGCTTGACCCTGGCCAATATTAAGATCTGGGTTCTCACTGGGGACAAACTAGGTGAGCATAATCAGTGGTTATCTCTGTAAAGTGTTCTTGTAATACAAAATGTTTTTCATAACTGTTTCAAATTGCTTCTTATTTTTTTAGAGACAGCAATGAATATTGGCTACTCCTGTAACATGTTGAGAGATGACATGAACGAGGTGTTCATAATCTCAGGTCACACCACGCTGGAGGTTCAGCAGGAGCTTAGGTAACTTGCACAGTCAGTTTAGCTAATGGTTGACTGAGTGCTAAAAACAACAGCTGAAGAACTAAAAAGTCCTTAACTTTGTAGTTGTCTTCTCATCTTGGGGAGATTTTTCACCACTATTTTCAAACACATATTTAAATTTTTTACTGCTTTATTGTAACCTTATACATGCAACCCCATAATAATAAGTATAACTTTTTTAATCACTAATTTGCCTTTCGTGATCAACATTTTGTGAAATGTATTTCTCTTCTTTATTCTGATTCTTGCTGTTGTTGAATGCTCAGAAATGCCAAAGAAAGAATTATGGGTCCTAACAAAGAGAGATTCACCGGTGGCCAAGATGAGGAAAAGACTGATATCTATGCCAGTGACTCTGTGTTTGAGGAAACAATTATTGCAGAATATGCACTTATAATTAATGGACACAGCTTGGTAAGGAGACTTCTGTTCTTTTTGTATAAAAGCAAAATAATTTAAGAATTAATTTCATGACTCTCTGAGTATGGATTGTTTATTTGAAAATGGAAAGCATGCAGCTTTTATCCATTTCTACTGTCTAGGAGGATTTTACATTAGCAGTTAGGTTATTTGACCTTCAGTTTATCAGCTGGCCTTATTTTTTAATAATATTTATGTTGCAGTCTGGAAAAACTTAGATTCCACTCTGCTTGAATTCTGTGATAAGCTGCAAATAAAACACAAATTTCCAAGCAGGAGAGCCTGTGATTTTTAGAACTACCGTTTATTTAGCAGAAAATGTTGAAATTTGACCATGCAAAATGTTTTCCCAGGCAGCCACACATTTATAATTACAGACAAATGTATACATTAGTGAAAACCCTGAAGCAATGTAATAACCTTGTGGTTAGTTAGTTATCACTGATACCGTGCAGGACATATTGATGTTCATATTGGTCCAAGATCTCATAGCAGACTGACGTCTGATCTCTGGTCTACAGGCCCATGCACTGGAGGCAGACCTGGAGAAGATCCTGTTGGAAGTGGCCTGCTTATGTAAGACTGTGATCTGCTGTAGGGTAACTCCTCTACAGAAAGCTCAGGTGGTGGAGCTGGTCAAGAGGCATAAAAGAGCTGTTACCTTGGCCATCGGGGACGGAGCTAATGATGTCAGCATGATCAAGAGTAAGACTGATAATGTATTCAGTCATGATACTAGAATTAAACCTTATATAAACAATAACATGGTGATACACTAGCTGCATGGAAAATGTAGGATATGATCAGGCACATAACTAAAATTAGACAATTCTTTTGTTATTTTTGTTATATTTCTTATATCCTACCTTTTTTGAATGTATTTTTAAAATTTGGTATAACTACATATCTCAGATCATAACACACTGATTGAATATGAGCTCTGTGCTGTTAAAGTGTATGATGACTTTATTTAGACCTCAGTGTATTCAGAGCTGCCATATATGAAGCAGTGGTTACCTAGGTGATCTGTGGTGAACTGTTCTCTCCAGCGGCCCACATTGGTGTGGGTATCAGTGGGCAGGAGGGCATGCAGGCTGTTCTGGCCTCAGACTACTCATTTGCCCAGTTTCGCTACCTGCAGCGCCTCCTGCTGGTCCATGGCCGTTGGTCCTACCATCGCATGTGCAACTTCCTCTGCTACTTCTTCTACAAGAACTTTGCTTTCACACTGGTGCATTTCTGGTTCGGGTTTCTGTGTGGCTTCTCTGCCCAAGTAAGCCCCTAATCTTTCCAGTAAATGCTAATGCAGAAATATCACAAATATATGAATATTTATTCGTTGTTTTGTATCACAGACTGTATATGACCAGTGGTTCATCACCCTGTTCAACATAGTCTACACATCTTTGCCTGTTCTTGCCATGGGCTTGTTTGACCAGGTCAGAAATCGACACTTACTAATAATTCTCTTGTAATAATAATTCGACACTTAAAAAATAATTCTCTCAGCTCCAGAATGTTAACATAAACAAGAAAATGTTATTGGTTTCTGACAGGATGTGAATGAGCAGTACAGTCTGCGCTACCCTAACTTGTACCAACCCGGGCAGCTCAATCTCTTGTTCAACAAGCAAAAGTTCTTCATGTGTACCATCCAGGGCGTGTACACTTCATTTGTCCTCTTCTTTATCCCCTATGGGGCTTTCCTGACTGCTGTGCGAGATGACGGCTCCCATATATCTGATCAGCAATCCTTTGCCGTTACTATAGCAACCTCACTGGTCATCGTGGTTAGCGTTCAGGTGACAATATTTTTCTCTATCTCTTACACAAACAAATATATATATATATATATATATATATATATATATATATATATATATATATATATATATATATATATATAAGTATATTCAAATAGAGTTTACAGTAAGTGCTATAATTTCGGAACATATAAGATTTTGTAAAAAAAAAAAAAAAAAAAAAAATGACAATGTTATGGTGAATGTGGTATAATAAATGTATTAATATAATTTTAAGGCACATATATTTTAATTGCTAGAGAGATGTCATTATTCAAAGCAAATTTTATTATTTGTAACATTAACTCCAATGCATTTGTTTATACATATACATGTGTACATATGTTTTGAGAAGCTGCCTCATTGTCCCATTTGCACTTCACATGCTAATTGCTGTTTCAGACTTCTGCTTAGATGCTAACTCCATTTCACTGGATTTGTACATGTACTCTGGTCAGTGGCAATAAAGATAATTCTAATCTAATCTAATCTCCAGACAATATAAATGTCCCTTTATGTATTGATGGACACAATGACCTGATATCACCAGACTCACGTCTCTCACATACTTGTCTATAACCAGAGACAGACTAACATTGCAAACAAAAATTTTTTTTTTCTCAGATGCTTTTTATGTGCTGAGATTCTCTTGTCTCTGAGTGCTAAGTTTCTCTTTCAGATTGGTCTTGACACAAACTACTGGACTGCTGTGAACCACTTCTTTATAGGGGGTAGTCTAGCCATGTATTTCGCTATACTGTTTGCAATGAACAGCGATGGCATCTTCAGAATATTTCCAAACCAGTTTCCATTTGTAGGTGAGTGTAACATAACACCACTGTTATAGCCTGACAGAGTAACTCAGTCTGTTGTTAAGATTTCCATATTTAGATCGCTAGTGTGCCAACTGAAGAGCTCCCAAGGCACCTGTCACATGACGTGTTTCTTTTATTTTAGGCACAGCACGAAACTCCTTAAATCAAAAAAGTGTTTGGCTTGTGATTCTCCTTGTAACAGTGGTGTGTATAATGCCGGTTGTGGCTATACGATTTCTCAGGACGGACCTTCAACCTACACAAACTGACAAAGCAAGTATTTGACATTCAAAATCAGGTGGTGTGTTTTAATTCTGAACCTGGAAAGTAACTGCTGTCCTCTGTTCTACAGGTGCGTTTGCTCCAGCAGGCCAGCAGGAAGCAGGGGCCTCAGGAGCAGAACCTGAGACGAGTGCGCAGGACAAGTTCCCGCCGATCTGCCTACGCCTTCGCCCACCAGCAGGGATATGGGGAGCTCATTACCTCTGGCAAGAATATGAAGGTCCACACTTCCTCCACTTCAGCTTTCCCTGGCTCATCTCCACAGAGAATCAGTAGCAGTTCCAGTTGGATGGAGAACGTAACGAAAAAGGAAACGGACATGAACCATAAAACAACTGCAGATGAGACTGTGTATTCTGGAGTTACAGAGCACTTCAGACATGGAAGCAAGCACAGTATAGAGACACTGTACACAATCTGATCAACTGGCAGACAATACAATATTTAGGGCAAACTGAAAAATCCTAGCTCAGTGAAGGTAAGGGGATTTTTCTGTAGCCTTGTCCAAAAGCAGGGAGCAGCATCAGGTAAACTTGTAGGTACTCCTGGAAAAGGTTGTGCTACATATACAACTATAGAATCTGAATTGTTTATTTCATCCCAGTGTAAAATAAAGCACAGAACACTCCAGGCAACACTGCTCAGTGCTGCACAACTATACAGAGAGCAGTTCTGGGTGGTCAAACAGCTTGCGCATGGGGTGGCACTAAAAGAACAGCAGCATTGCACAGGAGAGACTCCAAAGAGCAAGCATAATGAAGCACAGATAAACCAACCTTCCTTAACTAATATCCTTGTTCATGCAAATGTACTCTGTTTTCTTCATGCACTTCTATCGGATTATGCGTTCGGATTCAGTGGCTCTGAAGAACAGTATTTAGTTTCCATTTCATTTCCCCAACTGACTGAGACGAGCATGCAGATGCAGAAATGTTGCTCTCCACCTTTTTGGAGAATTTCTCTAAAGCCCTTCATATGCTTCCATACATTGCTGAGCAATCGAGTTATCTGCGTGCATAATTTCAATGCAATTATATGAGGTACTGGTAAACTACAGTCCTCTCAGGATTTATATTATTTCTAATTAGTTTCCACGCTATAACCAACTTGTACATTTCAGACACTTCGAGCCTCACATTTAAAAAGAAAGCATTTAAGACCAATGTTATTATTAAGGACAGGGTTTAAGGAGTTTACGTTTACTGATACAGTAATACCTCTACTTGAATAATTGTAACGTTTTATTGATAACTGCTTGTATTGCTCGATTTTGTTTTGTTTGTAACTTTGTTAAATGATTTTAAATACACATCAGATGTAGTAAAGATTTGCATATATATAATATGTTGTTCAAAAGATCTTTAAGAGCAGATCATTAAACATTAGTGAACAAAAATAACCCTACTGCCCTATGACGTTACTATGACGTTGATTATTTGTAATAAACTGCACAATGTAAGATTTAGACTAGAAATGTAGATCACTTGTGAATTGTTATTATCATTGTTAGAGCACAGCATGAGCTGATGGTCTTGGTTCTGGCATTAAAGTGGAAAAAAGCTTATAGCCGCACCACCTTTTGTACATATAGAACCCTCTATATGAACATACACCGTTTATTACTCATTATCCCATGTTGTAGTCAGCATCAAGTTTGCATGCAGACCACAGAATGATGAAAAGGGTAAAATTGCAGAAGATTAATGTTATAATTCAGAGGCTACACAGATGTGCCTTTCATCCATCTCCACCGACAGGTAAAGCTGTAAACAGTGACTATGCTGTCTACAGAAAGAGTGACAAATTGGGCATTTGTTTCACTGTCCTTTTCCAAAAGGAAATATTTGTGCCTTTTTATTTGAACCTCAGTAAAAGAAGTATATTTTTGAGTTTCGTCCAGTATTTATCACTCTGCTATCAGTTCTGTTTCTGTTTTGTTTTTACATGTTATACCTGATGTACAGAACATTTAATTTAAGTAAAGAATGTTTATTTCAAAATTCTATGTTAGGAAACGTTTGTTTTGTTTTTTTTTCATTTAAAACTATGAAAATTATAGGTAGTTTTGTTTATGTACAGTTTGCCTCCTTTAATTTAATGTTCCATATGTTTAGAATGTACGAGAATATCCTGCTGTGAATTTTGTCAATGAAGACCATGCAAATTGTTAATGGTTTTTATTTATATGCATGGATTTTATACAAGCCATTTTACTTTTTATATGACACATAAAATGTCCATTCTAAACTTGTTCATTTCTGTGATTTGTTTACTTTAGTAATTTCATTTAAGCACAGAATGTATCGGTAAACTTTTGCTCAGAACACAAGCTTTTGATTAAATCATAATAAATTCATGTAGAGACTGAGATTTTGGGAACGTTAGTTAGTTAGTTAGTTAGTTAGATAGTTAGTACCCTGGCAAACATCCAACAGCTTCCTCCTGCTTAAACTACGCAGAAACCACACATGAAGACACACAGCAATCTTCCACAATTTTTTTAATCACTGCATACTTCAGCCAGCTTGTACAAAATTAGATTGAATCAGACACACAAGATAAAGAAATATACACTGTTATCCCTTTAAATGGCAAAGATAGGAAGCAATAAAATTGATAGTTTGGTCATGATTGAAAAATCAATAAAACAGGTCTCCATCAGATTTTATAATTCTGTAAAAATAGCTGCTCCTCCCGCTGGCCTTGTTACAAAAAGGCTCTGCTTTACCAGAGCTGCACGTCGAGCATCAGGCATGTAGTAGCCGTCCTTCACTGTCCGAAGAAAAGAATCTATTCTTTCAGTGGGTACCATGGAAACAGCACAGCCTCCCCATCCAGCACCTGTTAACCTGGAACCCACTGCACCTGCCTCCCTGTGGAGAACACCATGTTATTAATCTTATATCACTATTACAATTTATTTCAACAAAGATAAAAATAATAAGACAAAAATGTTTTGGGTTCAAATCTGGATGTCAGGAGATAGCAGGTTGAATCCTGATGGTGGCAGATATCTGTGGCTGGGAGTCAAGGGAGCAGAATTGCCCTGGCTGTCTGGGTATGAGAAGAGGCAGACTCTCTCTCCCCTGTCAATCACAGCAACACTAGCTAAATCACTGGCATCTGTGAGCTCAAGTGTGGAAGAATGCAGATAGAGGCTTCTTCCGAGAGTAATATGCTGCCCTGTAATGCAGCATGAGCAGCAGTTCAAAGTGGCTGGCGTCTTGTATCTCAGAGGATGCATGTGTTAGCCTTCCCTCTCACTGGTTGGTAGGTATATGATAGGGCAGGGAGAGTTAGCTAGTGGATGGAAATTGGCAGGAAACCAGACTGGGAAGGCAGGGGCCATGAGACAGAAATTAAATTCAATAATAATAATAATATTAAAATAAATAAATAAATAAATACGACTAAGACATGAAATAAAAGGTGGAACTACTTATACCAGTTAAATTACCACCATCTTGTTGGATATCTAACAATGTAAATGGGATTTGACAGCCTGGAGAGGTTCAATGGGATATGCATTTTTAAATAGTGAACTAAATGAAAAAATTAAAAACACAGTGATTATTTTTACAAACTGAATACCTCTATTTATTATTTCCCAAAATTTCACATTAGGTAGCGCATCACTCTTTGCACCCCCGCCTCACTCTTTGCACCCCCGTTTATTTGACATGGCTCAGCTTGACACTTAAGATTTACTGCTAGAGCTTTTCCTCTCACTCACCGACAAATATCCACCAGCTGGTCCAGCTCTGGGCAGCTACACTCATACAAGTCTCTGCAGCTAGTATGGCTTTGGTTCATTAGCTCACCAAGCTGCAGAACAGCATCAGCGGGTGCAGAATCACAAACAGCCTTGAAATGCAGCACCCGTGCTGCTTCACTGTACACATGCCTGGCCCGCTGGTACAGACTGAAGTGTGTCACTGAAGTAACAAGAAAAACAGGGACTAATGTATTTGATCTAATTACATGTAAATGGAAGCTTCAGATGGTCCAGATTCTTAATTCAATAGATGTCCTTACCATGCTTTGTGTTAGCACTCAGGATATTGTCACACAACTGCTGAGAAGTGATTCCCAGAATCTTGCAAATTTCTTCTCTGCTGTAAGGCTCAGGGTGAAGGACTTCCTCCACCAATTCCAGCATCTTGCTCAGACTTGAGCCCAGTTGTGTCTGTAGTTCTCCCAGCTTCTGAAGGCTGCTCCAATCCAGGCCTCTGACTTTAGCCAGTATCTGTGAGCATGTGAAAAGTGAATAAGTTTCCTTTTAGATCATCTAGTTTTATACCATTTCATTAAGATTAACCGTGAGAGATTAAGCTGTAGTACTTGCCAAATTTCACATTTCACCGTATTACATTCTTTTTTTGGTATTCTTAAAAAAGTATGTACACATAAATAAGCTCAATCAATTTATTAAAAGGTACAATTAGCTACTCAAAGGCTTCATCGTCTTTTTAACGAGCAATAGGAGAAATATGTGAAATGAAATATGATGAGCTCCTCACCTTTGTAGCAATGCGGCATTCCACCACTCTAATGTTGAAGTGTGACGTGGCTGCCTTGTTCATTTCCACGCAACTGTTAGCGATCACAAAGACAGCACCATCTGGGAGCTTCACATCTGTGCTCCTCAGGGGATTGAACTCTATCAGCTTTGCCTTGAGTGATAACCAGATCATCAAGAAAACAAAGAACAAATATGTTTCAGATGCACTACTACATCATCATATAGAAAGCATAGGTGTTTATACGCTTTAAGCTGTAGGTCATACTTTACACAAACTGAATGCATAGGGATGATAATAAAATTTATTACAGTTCCCTCTTCAGCAAGGAAAGATATGGACTGATCCATCCCTCCTCCTTCAGTTCCAATATAGTGTTCACACTTAGCACACGTCTCAGCCAACAAAACCTGTCAGAAAATAAGGTAGGATTTTACTCTTATGCGTGTTTTATGTGTTAACTATATGAATCCAGCTAGTGGTGGATTAATGTAGAAATGATTCACAATATATGGATTTAACAATTTATATTTAGTACACTGTAGACCATCTACAGTCAACAAATCATCTAGAGGCTGTTAGCAACCTTTGAGTGACTTAATCAGCCTATGAACTAATGCTAGAGAAAGGATCACAGTTTATGGCTTTTTTATTTAGATTTAAATATTTATGGGTTTTTCAAGTGACTGAAAATTGAGTCAGTCTCCTAATGTGTACTGTGTCATTACCAGTATCCTAGCCTGGGTACAATATACTGAGTCACAGCTAGTGCAAGTCTAGCTGTGCAGCAAGTCTATTGAGCTTCTGTTGGATTGTACGCATCATAACACTTGAGTTTAGTAGATCATTTTAGACCTCATGTTGTCCCTAATCCCATAATGTTGACAGCCTAATAACTGGCTCATGATTCAGTCTATAGATGGTTTGTACAGAGCCCAACGTTACAGTGTCATCTCATTATATAATAAACATTGGAAATTCACAGCCAAAAGAGATGAATAAAGATTCTGTTTTACTTTGGAGACAGATTTTTGGTTGGCTTCCATTGTGACCAGGCCAGCACAGCACACCAGTGCGCTGGAACTAGACAGGCCTGAACTAGCTGGAATCGTTCCATCCACAACACACCGAATCCCAGCCAGAGAAGACAAGCTCAACTGTTCCTGAAATGTTGAAAAATATATAAAACATAATGTCTTTAAAATGTTAGAATTTTTACCAGTTACACTCCAATCAATAAGAAAAAATGAAACAAACCAACTAAAATGTTAGACCTTTTAAATGCACTTTAAGGATGAGGTATCTGCTTCTCTCACCTGAACACCTTTGACTCCACAAAGAAAGTAATAATGCCATTGAGGATTTGCTGGGTCTATGGTGATTTCACTGACAGACACTGTGAAATCCCTTCAGAAAAAAAAACCACAAAAAAAAACCAAAAAAAACACAGCAGTTATTTAGTAAAATTACTCAACAGTGCCATCTTCATGTTATGACCAGACACTCCTTGGAAACTGATACACTTACTTGTATTTGGGATCAGTGTTGGCCAGTTGGATTGTCTGAGAGTTGCTCATGGAAACAGCAGCAAGAATATTCTGCTCGATAGCCATTGGGAGCACGGCATAACCACAATAGTCAATGTGTTCTCCTGTAATGGGTTTAATCTGATATAATCAGTACAATGCATAGCATATATAATTTGAGAGACAAAAATAACCAACCTATTAAATTCACTCTGCCAGGAGCACAAGCATAAAACAGAGGGGTTTCTTCATACTTTCCAGTAAATGCCGTTTTCAGTTTTTGAAGTCTGTAATGGGAAACATACAATATAAGGAAAATTTCTAATAATCACACAGATTATTACAAGTAAAAAATCATTGAGGTGTTGTGTGTTCACAATTATTCACAATTTATTTTGGTAAAATTTGTCTTTATACCATTGTAAGTAAATCCTGTGCTACATTTCTCTACTTATTTTTCTTTTTGTTTTATAATGTAGTTTTTATTGGCAGTCTTACTGCCATCTACTGCAGATAATTGGCTAAAACAAGTTACAAAGGGGTCTTGGGGTCTTTTACTAGTGTACATTTGATATGTTAAACAGTTTAGCCACTAGCCAAAAACAAGCAATTCTTTTTTATTTCAAAATAAAAAAATACAAAGCAAAAACAGTCTTTTTGCATATCTCTTGTCTTTATTGCTGTTGTTGTGAGACAATGTGAGACAAAAATTAAGTTGTGTTGTAATAACACATTAATGAGGATATAGTAAACCTTGAAATGGCATAACACATTTTTTAATTATTCATTTCTTTTCAAACATTCATTGGTTAACATATTTATACTTTCAATGTGGCCACATCATTTAATCTACTATCACACTATCGCTAAAAATTAAAGTAAAAGAATCAGAAACTTTTCATGATCTTCATAAAATTCTGACATATTCCAAAAACTTTCAAATATAGAATAATCATGTAAAGGTGTGTTTCAAGCATAAGAGGTTAATTTGTAGATTATTTAGTGATTCTAAATGAAGAGAAAGTCTCAGTGGGCTGTGACATGCAGGTATTGCAGATATAGAGTTTTTTTTTTATTTTTTATGAATTTGTTCTAAAATAAACGCATAGGAGGTTGTTAAAAACACTTCATTTATGTTTGGATTGTATTTTACGTAAATGTAATATCAGTGGGACACAAACAGAATTTTGTATTTACCTTTTTCTGCACCTAAACTAGCAATGAGTAAAACTGTGTCGAACAGAAAAACCAAGACCAGTAGAAAAATCCTTATATGATATTATTAAAAATAAAGATTATAGACACATTTTCTAAACATTATTAATTTTGTGTGTTTAATTTAGTAAACATTAACAAGTGTATGTGTGTGTGTGTGTGTGTGTGCTGGGGGGGGGGGGGAATGGGGGCTCTTCCCCAACTCAACTCAACAAATACTGCTAGTGTGTAATATTAAATGTCACGTGACAGTATTATCATCAAACAGGGGGAAGAACTGACATCCATAGTAGTATTTATAAATGATGTAAAACTACAGCACGTAAATATGGGTGTTTTCTGTAGTCGTTTGATGAAAGTAATTGGTTTATTTCTGTACCGTCGTCTTAGAATGTTGTTATCTGTATGGACGAACTAATTAATTAATGAATTGGTTAATTAGTTAATTAGATATTAATCTAAATAAAATAATCCAAATGTTTGTACATTATTTATATTGTTTTTTGTCGACCTCATGTAGCAGGAGACATGATGGAAATATCTGTAACAACATTAAAAAGGAAAACATTTAAGCCAGAGTAGATTTTGGATCAAATTTGGAGTGAAAAACACACTGATCCAAAAACACTGACATTGAACACAATTATATTATATTACATTTGCTCGTGCAAACTTAAGTCTATACACTGAAGAGTTACTAACATACCTGTCGCTGAGAAGCACCTTGATTTTGGGTGGATTTACTGCCATTATGACACAGATACGATATCGTAAGTCTAAAAATCCTTTTTCTCCGACTGGAGCAGGTTATCAGGTGACAATCATATCCGGAATATGTTTTTTTCCCAGCTATACGGAAGAAGGGGACTTCATTCAAAGAGCTTTGAGTTGCTTGCAGACGTTAAACAGACCTGAGATCGGTTTCGTAATTCAAACAGTTCGTTGATTAGGATAAAAAAAGATGGCGCACAGCTGACTTGGGATCAGAAGGTGTTTTCCGCATGCGCAGTACGTCTTGCACGGTGATTATTTTGAAGCGCGGAGGATTGTGGGAGTGTTTCGGCCCTATTCACCGGTCAAAATGTCTGACATGGAAGATGATTTCATGTGCGACGATGAAGAAGATTACGATCTGGTAAATGAAGTAAATTGCGCAATTTTATATTCACGTTACATTTTATAAGCGAATGATTTGTTTTTGTATACAGTTAGCATGACACAATACGGCTAACATGTTAGCATGCTAGTTACTTATCCCTCTGACTGTATAGCTAGCATAGCAACCGTAGCCTAGTAGCTAGCCAAGCTACCTTATGTTAGTTATTGTTATAGCTGTAGCTTTTCTTGTGTTCACTTAGCTGCTCTTCTGGTTTATTTATCAAAGTCTAGCTAAAATAAATGCACTTATATAGTTGTTAAAGTTTATAAATATGTTTTTGCCGCTACACTATGCAGTATTTTAAAGAATGCTAAACGCTTCTTAGCTGTAGCTCTGTGCAGCTTGAGAGCTGTCACTGTCTCACTCACTGCACGTCCAAAGTGAAATAACAACCTGGTAGATATTTCTTCAGTATAATACACTGACACATGTACTGACATTGGTAGATAAGTTTATGTAAGAATATAAAGACAGTAAAGCTTTCAACTGAAGCCAAGAGAACTTTCTGTTATAATAATATTAAGATAAAGAAGAATTGAAATTATACACTTTATTTAGGTTAAGTACAAACTTCAGAATTCGTTCATTCATCTTCAGAAACTACTTAATTCTGGTCAGTGTTGCAGTGGATCCAAAAACAGGAACATTGAGCTGGGATGTCAGTCCATCTCAGGATAATACATACACACACATACATACATACATACATACATACGTACACACACACACACACACACACACACACGCATGTGTGCAACATGTTTTAGGAACAAGGGAGGAAACTGGAGGATTTAAATTATCTACTGTGATAATGGTACTGACAGAAAGAAGAAATGCTAAAAATGTCTACAAAGAAGTCTGTAAAAAAGGTCAAGAGATAAAGGTATATACAAGGACAAAATAGGCGAATAACAAAAATCGGAGTGAATAAATGGCTTTTTAAAAAAGTGATCATTTTGTGCTCACTTCGGAGCCACAGGACTAAATGTTTAGAATCCTCTGAATGTGTTTTTGTTTGCTTAAAAGCCCAACTAGTTTAGGTATTAGAGTTATTAGCCTGTTTTACTGTTCACTTAAATAAAATAGCTTTAATTGATAACTGGAAAACAAATTTCAGTAACGTTAACTTGAATTGAACTACCGTTTGAATAATTGATTTTAATAAGCCCTTGAATAAATGCTTTTAAAACATGTCATAAACAGTACAACTAGTCTGGGTGTTGGTCCTCATTTTTTAGTACCTGGATAATGGTTTAAATGAATGTGCAGTATGTGTAAGAAGTTTCTAAAAAAGTTATAGTTGCACAAATTTTAAAAGAAACCTAAGCTTCTCGTAGTCTTGGTATTTCTGTGACTTTTAGAGTGCAGTAAATTTTTGTTGGGAATTCAGCAGAGTGAGGATGTTTCTCTATATCGTAAATTCTCTATATCGTAAGAAGATGGATTTGACTTGAGTTGAAATATTTCTGTTATGAAGTTTCAAGTTTCACTTTACAAGTGAGCTGCTTAGCACAGTGATGGGATGTGAAAACATAATGCTGATAATCTTTCAGATTCTTCCTCTGTTCTCTGTTTCCATTTCAGGAATACTCAGAGGACAGTAACTCTGAGCCAAACGTTGACTTGGAAAATCAGTACTATAATTCTAAAGCCCTAAAGGAAGATGATCCCAAAGCTGCTTTGAGCAGCTTTCAGAAGGTAAAGCAGCACTCAGCACTCTATTTTAAAGTAGTTATTTTTATCATATTTTTTTTAAGTTTGCTGTAAAAGAAACAACCACATTATTTTCTGAACTCTAGGTGTTGGAGCTTGAGGGTGAAAAAGGAGAATGGGGTTTCAAAGCATTAAAACAGATGATCAAAATAAATTTTAAGTTGGTAAGAATCCAAGCCAACCCACAGATCTGAAATTTGTATAAAAAAATGCTTTAATTGTGGTTGATAAATGTTTTATAATGTTTTTTTCCCATTCAGACAAACTTCCCAGAAATGATGAACCGATACAAACAGCTCTTGACGTATATACGAAGTGCTGTCACAAGGAACTACTCTGAGAAATCTATCAACTCTATTCTAGATTATATTTCAACCTCCAAACAGGTATTGTATCCATGGTAACGCTTTACTTTTCCCTTAACACACATTATTTAATACATTTGTTACCTTAAACAAATCATAAGCATCAGCGTTAATACACCTTAAATAATGTTAATAAGGTAACTAACACTAATGGCCTCCAGAAATACATGTTCATGTCATCAGTTATTTCATTTTAATATGAATACCTTCATAAACACGTTTTAAAGATATTAACTTGCAAAATTCAGACATGAGGGTGTAAAAAATAAATAAATAAAAGATCAATCTTAAGTTATCATCCGGATACAAGCAGGTTATTTCAATTTGCTTGTTTACTTGAATTTATTGAGTAAACATCAGTGCAAATATGTTTTATTAATTTTCGTACAAAAGTACACATGTAATTGTAAATGTTAATTAATGCAGTAAATAATTTGAGTCAAGAACGTTTATTTAAAGTGTTACGATTTCTTTAATGAATGCATTTCATATATGTTGTAAAGTCATTTAAACTCTGTGTAAATGAAACCTTTGTGAATTTCTTGTTGCTCCTCATTACAGATGGACTTGCTTCAAGAATTTTATGAGACGACTCTAGAAGCATTAAAAGACGCCAAAAACGACAGACTGTGGTTTAAAACCAATACGAAGGTATTTATGATGGTTTCTTAAACACTTATTTTGATTATAACCTTAGCTAAAAGGACTCGTTTTTCACACTAGCAAAGTATAATTGTGTCCTTCGTATTGATGTATATGCCAGGAACTAATTTTGCTGCATTTCCAACATATTAGAATTAAAATTCTACAATGTGTTCATCTCAATCCAGTTAGGCAAGTTGTACTTGGAGAGAGAAGAGTATGGAAAACTTCAGAAAATTCTCAGGCAGTTGCACCAGTCATGTCAGGTAAAAGATCACCGATGTGGACATTTTGACGTTTAGATGACAAGTGTCATTTGATTTGTAATTGTTGGTATTGGTTTTGTGAAGACTGACGATGGTGAAGATGATCTGAAGAAAGGTACACAATTGCTGGAGATTTACGCTTTGGAAATTCAGATGTACACAGCCCAGAAAAACAACAAGAAGCTGAAAGCCCTTTATGAGCAGTCTTTACACATCAAGTCAGCAATCCCACATCCACTCATCATGGGAGTTATCCGAGGTATTTTGTTTTCTTCTAATGTCTATTTCTTGTTTCCTAAATCATTCATTTCAAAACATTAATGACAGAAGGAATGCTGTGTCTTACTGTGGCAACCCAAATGACCATTTCCATTTCTGTGTCTTTCTGTCTGTCTGTGTGTGTCTTTCTGTCTGTCTGTGTGTGTCTTTCTGTCTGTCTGTGTGTCTTTCTTTCTGTCTCTGTCTGTGTGTGTGTCTTTCTTTCTGTCTCTCTCTGTCTGTGTCTTTCTTTCTGTCTCTGTCTGTGTGTGTGTGTCTTTCTTTCTGTCTCTGTCTGTGTGTGTCCTTCTTTCTGTCTCTGTCTGTGTGTGTCTTTATTTCTGTCTGTGTGTGTGTGTCTTTCTTTCTGTCTCTGTCTCTGTGTGTGTCTTTCTTTCTCTCTGTGTGTGTGTCTTTCTTTCTGTCTGTCTTCTTCTACTTTCTGCGTGTCTGTCTGTCTCTGTGCGTGTCTGTCTGTCTGCATGCTCTCTGTCCTAGAATGTGGTGGAAAAATGCATTTAAGGGAGGGAGAGTTTGAGAAGGCGCACACAGACTTTTTTGAAGCCTTCAAAAATTACGATGAATCTGGAAGCCCCAGACGAACTACATGTTTAAAGTACTTGGTCTTGGCCAACATGCTGATGAAGTCAGGAATAAACCCATTTGATTCTCAAGAGGTAATGAAAATATTATTTGGCATCTTTCTGTTGTCGGTTTGTGGTAGGAATAATTGGGATTTTCTAAAATGTTGTTTTGTGGATAGGCAAAACCCTACAAGAATGACCCAGAAATACTAGCAATGACGAACTTGGTAAGGTAAGGCAGCATAAAGACACAGATTTATATATAACAAATTACATAAGCTTCCCAGACCAAAAAAAACAGCCATTTCTACTTACTGAGCTGCTCTTTAGCATGGCTGCCTGTGTGTTGCCTGCTGTACAGTCTGTTGTGACACTTAGATAAAAGCAAATATGGTTGTTTCAGGGTTTGGACATACCAAGTTACATTTGTCTAGAAGCACAGTCTGTAAAGTTTGTATAAATAATAAAACAAAAAAAATGCTACAAAAAATAAAATGCTATTGTAGGTGACATGACTTTTTCTTTTGTCCAGGGAGCTTATAATCGCACATCCTTTTACATATAATTTAATCATCATATTTTACTCATTAAATAATTATCTTAAAAGGTTTTCTTTTTGAATTATAGCAGATTTTTGTCTATTTTTTTGTTTGTTTAATCACAGTGCCTACCAGAACAATGACATCACAGAGTTTGAGAAAATCTTGAAGACAAATCACAGTAACATAATGGATGACCCCTTCATCAGAGAACATATTGAAGGTGAGTCTGACTTGCAACTCGAAATGGAACAAATACACTGATCCCCTAGTTAGTAAATGTGACTGAACATGTCTTCTTTTTATTTATTTATTTTTTTAGAGCTGTTACGGAACATAAGAACGCAAGTGCTCATCAAATTAATTAAGCCTTACACTAGGATACACATACCGTTCATTTCAAAGGTAATATCTTTTCCGTAGAACTGAACTGTTTTGTTGAAAGTTCAATTATTGTGTTTTGACTTGATGGCTATTTTTCTGCAGGAACTAAACATCGATGTTGTGGATGTGGAAAGCTTGCTAGTGCAGTGTATATTAGACAAGTAAGTTGTCATAACATTATTTGTAATATAATATCTTATAATATAAATAATGATAGGTTTTTATTCTTTTGTAAAGTATATACTGATGATATATATGATTATGATATGATGTATATGATTTGATTCAATGTTTCAGCACAATCAATGGCCGCATTGACCAGGTCAACCAGCTGTTGGAGCTCGATCACCAGAAGAGAGGTGGTGCTCGATATACAGCGCTAGACAAATGGACCAATCAGCTGAATTCACTCAATCAGGCCATTGTCAGTAAACTGGCTTGAGTGACCACTCAAAACTGAAAAAACAGTCCGTTCTCCAGACACCCAGATGGCTCAAAGGGCTGTCAGAGACACAAACTCCTTTCAGGTCCCAAATCCCCTGATCAATGAATGACATGACATGAAGTGTGCGCTTAAACTGCTTAGTTTGTGTTATGCAGCTGCTGATACTTAAACCCCAACAGCTTTATAAATCCTAAACAACACAGAAATGCCCAAAGAAAATCTGTTGTTCTGAAAAGTCTGTTCTTTAGACTGTATTATCGGAATCATCTTGGGAGTTATTTTATTCACGTCTTGACATTTGGTTATAGCAAACATTTGAAAGATACCTTTTACTTTTTTTTAGAGGTGTGGTGATGCTCTGTAATAAAAGGAAGAATGTTTATCTGTTGAACACTGTCAAAGCATGTTTTGTTTTTGCTTAAAGATCCCCTTTCCGTGGTTTAGAAAGATGGACTATGGCACCAGTGAAAAATACTTGCTCAGTTTATTCTGTTTTCCACAAATAAATAGGATTTGGGTGAGTGGGAAAAAAGATTGTACCTCTAAGAATGGTTGAGTCATAGCATGAGAATACAGTGATGAATCTCGGGTTAAATTACAGGCGGGTTGAATTTGAAACTTCACCGCTGGTCATAACTTGTGTTCTATTGTTTCATATTTGATCAATAAATAAAAGGATGCATTTATTGCTTCAGAAAATAACTGAAATGTATGTTTTATGCAGGGGAAGGAGGAAAATGTATATATTATGTATGTTTTATGAGAATTTGTTCATTGGAAATTTGTTGCACAATGTTAGATTATGTGTTGTATTGATATTTTTAAAGTGGGGTTTGTGATAGCCAAGGAGCATATTGTCTGGACCCTGAATCCAAATTATGAGCAACTTTAAACCAAGTAGGAGGAGATGATGATGAAGATGATGATGATGATGATGTATTAGTCCAATAAGCTCCCATAATATTATTTTACACATTTTCATATTAAACCTAATCAATACTGAGGGGTGAGAGAATAATTCATTTTACAATGATTAACATGACGAAAGTTGGAGATCTTTTGACTTAAGGTTTTTCTTAATGTATTACGTAAACGCACGCAAGAACGCGTTAGACGTCATACACCAACCAGCCAATGAGCTTCCAGGATTTTTGCCGCTGTTCAGAGCGCCATGTTTCAATAATGGCTCCTTGTAGCTTGTGTTGTAGCTTAGAAACTGTATTGTTGGATCTAATCAGCAAACGAGTTTGTTATTGACGTCTGTAACGTCGCCGCTAGATAAAATCGACCGTTCGAACTGTAGGGGTTTTGTTACTGAGGCTTTTAAACGCGTAACTAACTGGTTATTTGTCGTTTGGTGCAGTTACCTGTTGAATGCGATGCTAATGTTATGACTGAGAAGCTAACAATTTACCGTTATGGAGATTAACCGAATTAACGGCTGAAAATTTAAATCTGGATCATTTATTCATATAATAAAGGTAAGATATAGCTTTCTATCTCTCTTCTTTCTATCTCTCTTCTTTCTATCTCTCTGCTGTATAACCGACTGCGAGGGTTACTGCGAATAACTTGTACTGTTATTGCTAACCTGAGGGACTGGTTAATAAGGTAAGGGCTGGAATTATAGGGCTCACATTACTGACTGTAGATGTTATTCAGACTGCTAGACAACATCTGTCTGTTTTTAGATGTCCATCGATTTTGACAGCGCTGCGTTACAAACACTGCATGAAGAGGAAGAGGAATGTGATGAAGAGGACCACGCCAGGGAGCAGGAGGTAATTTAATATGTCTCCTACTACAACATGTTGCCTGGCAGTTCTGTAAACACCTTTATACATACAGGCTTCATCCTGGCAGTTAACACACACACGCCCCTTCAAAGAAGCTCTCTCTCTCTCACACACACACACACACACACACACTTTCCTACAGGAGACCGAGGTGAAGGTTTTAAGTTGGATATTAGACAGATATTTGGCTGCATGTCACTTAGGGACCGTCAATAATTTGCCAATTTAAATGACAAATTAGCTTCCTTATCACGTGACCCAGTGACTCCAACCCTAAGCAGAATCGTTTTGATACAGACCCAAATGACAAACACCTCATTTTATTGTATGAGATATTCTCCTATTTTAAATTCATATATATTTATACAAAATTGATTTTTATTCATTTTTAAAGGAAAATCATCGTGTTTTTGTTTTTTTCTCCCAATAGATTTTACAATTTAATAATTTGTATCACAAACCGTTACTTTTATCAAAGCGACACAATGACAAGAAAACAACTAAATAAATAAGACTCTTGTCAATGTCTGAAATTTCTCATGGACATGTATGGACATGTATGAACATGAACATGTATGAACAATGTGTTAAAATATGAGGTATAGCATTTTGCATTTCTGTTTCTTATTCACAGAAAGTATGAAATGCATTTTAGAACATGCTGTTTGTCCTGAAACTTTTTTTTGGTGCTGCTGATGTTTCCCTTCCTGGGATCCTGTAAACTGTGTTCATTATACATTATTATTATTATTATTATTATTATTATTATTATTATTATTATTATTTATTTTAGGTGTTGTTGCAAGTTATTGCTGTTTTTTTTTCCATATATATATAGTATGTGTTAACAAGTAATATATGGCGGGTATTTTGGGGTACAGGCTACAGAGTGTTTTACTAAATAGCCTATGTTCTCTTTACATAGGCTTTACTAGAGGCACATGTTAATTCCTTGTACGCACAATTTAATTTGCATATATAAGATTTATAAAACAACTAAATCAGCACTATTTAAATAAAGTTTGTATGAAATATTGTGGGGTGAGGGTGCCAATATGAAAGAAACCAAAGATGCACATAAATAAATAAATTAACTGAATTAATAGTAATTTAAGAAATCATTAATAAATTCATTCAAATTTTAAATAAGACATACAAAAATAAATGTGTGTAATTGTTATTGGAGAATTTTATTTAATTATTATTATTATTATTATTTTTGTTTGTTTGTTTTTTCATGCTGATGCTTTGGTACATGCCATGAAATAACTAAATCTGTCACCATCATCCATTAAAGGAGATGAAGTGCCAAAAGTTTAATTGCGTTATCTATTCAGTTTGATGTCTTTTGCCTGTAGCCCCTTTTTGGAGGTGTTATATGTTGGTTAAATGGCTGCTCTGGATATGTGTGTAAGCTTTGTCAGAAATGCATCATTTCACCAAAACAAACTTCCAAAATCACTAAACAAAAAGGCATGATGTAGATGTGCACATTTGATGGTTCTTATTTCAAGTAAAACAGCAGAGGTTTGACTTGAGTGAATAAATCATGTTGTGTATTTGGGAAACTTTTAAATTTAAAGTGTGAGGACAATTAAAATGTAAATGCCTAAGTCTAGTTACAAGATTTGAATTAAACTTGAATAGAAAAACTAATTTAAAAATGTAGTTACAGGTTAATCCCTAAACAATGATTATGATTAACATCAACTGTTTGGGTTGTTATTACTATTGGAAACCCAACTCTGTTGTCATTTTAACTAATTATGCAGTAAAATTAAAATTCTTTCAAGTTTTATTTTACTACTTAAAATGCCTGTCGTTTGAAATTTCAGCTTTACATTAATTATAAGAAATAAATATATCTGCCGTATATGAAGTATAAAGGCGAGTGGAAACCCTAATAATCAACTAATAAAGGTATTTAATAAACATTGTCTGCTATATTTACTTGATTTGTTTTCAGATGGTAGAAACCTTGATGTGTTTGTGTTTAAAGGCCAAATTCTTCCAATCAGATACACGTAGACTGTGACTCATGCTTTAGAAATCTGTTGCATGATGGACCTGAACTATTATTGGCTGAAGTGAAGAGCTGTCAGGCGTGTCTGTGATGACTCTGTCAGCATGCGCTTCGTTTTATGGACTTTTAGTCTAAGTGAAGAGAAAAGCAATATTGTGAGCTAACAAGAGGATTTGTTTTTTGCACAGTGGACTATACTGCTTAGTGCAGATGATTTGACTGATCTAGGAATAGTTGTCATAACGGCTGAACCAATGTAGCGCTCAAGGTTTTTGCATAACAGGTTTTTTAAAACGTTTCTCCACACTAAGGGAGAAATGTTTCTGCTCCAGTTAACCAGAATGTATAGCCAGACAATAGGCAAGCTTCAGGCAAGGACGGTGCAAAAAATGTTCAGTTTTTTTTATTTTGTTTCCTTAAGTCTGCTCAATCATAAGACTTTGTACAGCTAAACAACAGGAACTTGGATTGCATGGTTTAGTCATAGCTAAGTGCTGTGGCTTTGAGGTCTCTGTTCAGCCTAAATGCTTGAACATGTGAGTGTGCTTGTGTGTGAGGAAACTGTGGAAGACGTCAGGTTGATTCAGCACTCTTTATGGAGAGTAAGTCCTGTCTGGTTAATACTTTATTTTTAACCCCCTGTATCTTTTGGAATACCCTGTTATTTATGATGCCTGTAAATACTGTATGGTTCACTATGTTGGCATTTTTTTTTCCCACATGTCCGTTTAAAGTCATTAGTATGGCATATATTGTTCAGCAGTACTTTTAGATAGTCTAATGATAGGCCTGTTTGTGTAGAAAAACTGGGTGGTGGTGTTTATTTCAGCGGTTGCTATGGTTTGCTATGTGTTGTCTAAAAGCTGCCATGCAATTTTGTGGTACATTGTCTGACACATTCTGGATAACTTGTGCTCTCTAGCTGCAAAAGCTCTTGACAGACCTCCCAGATGATATGCTGGAGGATAGTCACGACTCCTCACCAGAGCTGGACTACTCAACCTGCAGTCCTCAAAGAGACAATGACCGGTAAAGGAAGACCGTTATGCTCAATCAGCTCAATTCTTTTTACCAGTGATTGTTTTTTGTCTTTCAGAAATGTATGATTTGTTTTTATGTATCTCAGACTACAGCATGCTTGGAATGGACAATCTGATCAACCACAACCTCCTTCAGCTGAAATGGTGAGTTTATTTCTTATACTTCAGGTGTTAGTATGACTGAAGGTCATGGTGATGCTGGTTTACATGGTGGTTTAAAAGTAAGATGAACCTTGATGTCTGTGCAAGCAAACATCCAGTGTGATAATTATATTATATTTAATATTATATTGCTGTGGCTCCTAACTAATTGTCAGCATTGTTTTTAATTCCATAAAAGTCAAAATGATTTATCCCATTTTTGTGATTTAATAATATTTGTTCTCTAAATGATTACCAAGTGGCCATCATTCACAAATCACCTGCTGCCTCTTGTTCAATGTTTGAAAATCCTAACGTTTTATTGATTTAGTTATTGGCAAGATCTCTAACAATTTTTTGTCTTTTTTGTAGAATCCTGGGAATGCTTATACCCAGTCCGAACATCAGGGTTATATTTATGGCCCTGATCATGCTCACCACCTCCAGGGTAGGACAGATCATTTAACCCATGGCTGGGATGCACACCAAGGTCAGAACTATCAGTATGAGTCTGGAGAATATGTCTACACCTCTACTGGGACTGCAGTATCTAATGGAACCAGCAGCAACTCTGTTGAGGAGGACTATGAACAGGAAGCTTACCTACACGCAGGTCATCATGCTCAAGCAGATGGTCAAGACTACGGAGAACATTCCGTTGTCAGGAACTACTTTCAGGTAATACTGGATACTCTCTGCTATAGTATACTGTGTATATTGGTGTACATTATGATCTATAACTAATATGAAACTTTTCTTTGGGTAACATTTTTGTAATTTTCCAGAAATTTGATAATGGGATAACTGACAGCCAAGATGTTGACTGTTACAAAGCCAGCTACCAGCCACATAAGCCAGCAAGACAAAATATGTTCAACATTCAGTCATCTCACCAAAATGGCCACTTTGACCAACTGCAAAGAGACTTTCTTGATTCATCACCAAGTAAGTCATGTGTGGAGGGTTTGCTTTCAAATATATGAGACAATGTCCATTGAGAAAAGTGCTATACAAATAAAACTGAATCTAATATATTGAACACTGATGATAAAAACAGTTAATGGCTAAGCCAAGACTTTTCAAATGTGCAATGTTTTGTTTTAGCTACTGTTGATGCCCAGGAATCTGCTCAGTTGAGGATTTTAAACAAGGCTCAATTAAGGCAGATTGAGGATCTTGAGCAGAAACTGGAAGATAGCAGGCGTAAAATGAGATATCTTGAGCATCAGTTTGTCATCGTAAAAGGTAAGCTAACATCTAAGGGATACCAAAAAGTATTTTCCATGTTTTGGTATCTGGCCAGTAATGCGGAGGTCCATTTTGTCTCTGAGCAAACAGTGCCACTCAGTACTATTGACCATTTTTAAACTATGAACCCATATTTTAAATACTGGAGCTGTCCTCTATTTTTTTTTTATTTAATTAAACAGTAAATAACATTTTATTCCATTTCCATAACATTTCTCACAGCAGTTACTTTCTAATCCATGTGATAGTTAATTATGTTGAAATTGAGTCTAGATTCTATAAAAATAACACATTTTTTGAAAAACATTTTAGTATTTAATCATAATTCTTCAAGACTCTAGAAGAATTATGATTAAATACTAAAATGTTTTTCAAAAAATTGAATTTTTACTTTGCTCTTGCCTAGATGAAAAGGATGGGCTAACAGTATCACTGAAGGAGTCTAGTCATCTCCTAGAGGAGGCAAAAGAGAGGGAGTCTCGACTACAAGCGAAAGTCATGTCTTTGGAGCGACAGATTCAGACCCTTACAGAGCGAGAACAGGAGGTAAAACTGCAGCATCATGAATCACGTATTGCCCTCTGCATTCAAACTATGTGTCTGTAGCTGAGCAAGAGCTTATTATTTATTATTGTTGTAGAACATGAAGAAGCAGTGTGCTGCACAGGCATCAGTAGACAGTCTGCAGCAGCAGATGACTGAGCTACGTCGCTCTGACACACTGACGCGAGCACGAGAGCAGCATGACCGAGACATGGCTACTATGAAGGAACAGTATGAAGCTAGAGTGCTTGTTCTACAACAAAAATTAGATACACATGGTCAAAATCTGGAGGAGCAGGTTAGTTCACTTCTGAAACATACTCATTATAAGTCTGCCAGCGTTCTTTAAGATGTCCACCAACCAGCTTATCTGGTCTACAGTATTAGTATCAGTGTTACACTTCCTGAGCACTTTATTAGGAACGCTATATACTGATCCCAGATATTTTGGTCCATGTTGACACAAGTGCATCACAGAATTCCTGCAGATGTTTCAGGTGCACTTGTAATCTTCAGCTTTCCCAGTCTATCAAGTCATAGAAGTGTTCGATTGGGTTCAGTACACGGGGACTAGGAAGGCCACTGAAGAACACTGAACACATTGTCATGTTCATGAAACAAGTTGGGAAAATTGTGGTCATAAAGGGATGCACATGGTCAACTATACTTTTCTATATGGTTTCTAGTTTATGGCATTCAAGTGCTGATTGATTAGTTTTAAAAGGCCCAAAAAGTGTAAAAATGAAATATTCCCCACACCACCACACAACCTCCACTAGCCTGGACATAAGGCAGGTTGGGCCCATGGATTCATGCTGTTGGTGCCAAATTCTGAGCCTACGAGCATGTGCTTAAGTATAACAAGAGATCATCATTCATTAGACTAGGTAGTGTTTTTCCACTCTTCAACTCTCCAGTTTTGTGAGCCAGTGCCCACAGCAGCCTCTGCTGTCTGTATTTGACTAACACAAGTGGAATCAAACATGGTCTTCAACTGTTGTAGCCCATCTGTTGATTGGTTACAATTTTGTTGAGCAGATGATTGCAAGAGTAGTGGTAGGAGTACTCTATTGAAAGAGTAGGTGTACGGTTGTTCCTAATAAACATCTCAATGTATTTATCAGATTTTTGTAATATTGTGTTTAAGTACCTTTCTTAATCACAAAAATAAATCACAAAATGTTCAGTGATTTCAGTAGAGGGCACCGCAAGTCCTTGTGGACCTCACATTCTGAAGCTGCATGAAAGCAAAGAGATGTACTGTATGTGTGTGTGCATGCATGACAGGTACAGTTGGCCCAGAGGCTGAGAGAGCAGGTGAAGCAGCTGGAGAGGCAGAGAGAGGAAGAGCAGGTGGACAGAGCTGCAGTCATCAATGCCCTCACACAGCGTTTGGAGGAGAGCCAGCAGCAGTGTTCCAAGCTGCTTCAAACTGGTCTGTGTCTGTGTGTCTGTGTCTGTGTCTGTGTCTGTGTGTGTGTCTGTGTGTGTGTCTGTGTGTGTGTCTGTGTGTGTCTGTCTGTCTTTGTCTGTCTGGCTGTCTGTCTTTGTGTGTGTGTGGCTGTCTGTCTGTCTTTTTGTGTGTGTGTGTGTGTGGCTGTCTGTCTGTCTGTCTTTGTGTGTGTGTGTGTGTGTGTGTGTGGCTGTCTGTCTGTCTTTGTGTGTGTGTGTGGCTGTCTGTCTGTCTCTGTGTGTGTGTGGCTGTCTGCCTGTGGCTGTCTGTCTGTGTGTGTGTGGCTGTCTGTCTGTCTCTGTGTGTGTGTCTGTCTGGCTGTCTGTCTTCGTGTGTGTGTGTGTGTGTGTGGCTGTCTGTCTGTCTTTTTGTGTGTGTGTGTGTGTGTGGCTGTCTGTCTGTGTCTTTGTGTGTGTGGCTGTCTGTCTGTCTCTGTGTGTGTGTGGCTGTCTGCCTGTGGCTGTCTGTCTCTGTGTGTGTGGCTGTCTGTCTGTCTCTGTGTGTGTGTGGGGGGGGCTGTCTGTCTGTGTGTGTGTGTGTGGGGCTGTCTGTCTCTGTGTGTGTGTGTGTGTGTGTGGGGCTGTGTGTGTGTGTGTGGCTGTCTGTCTGTGTGTGTGTGTGTGTGGCTGTCTGTCTGTGTGTGTGTGTGTGTGGCTGTCTGTCTGTGTGTGTGTGTGTGTGTGGCTGTCTGTCTGTGTGTGTGTGTGTGTGGCTGTCTGTCTGTGTGTGTGTGGCTGTCTGTCTGTGTGTGTGGGGCTGTCTGTGTGTGTGTGTGTGGGGCTGTCTGTGTGTGTGTGTGTGTGTGTGGGGCTGTGTGTGTGTGTGTGTGGCTGGCTGTGTGTGTGTGTGTGTGTGTGTGGCTGTCTGTCTCTGTGTGTGTGTGTGGCTGTCTGTCTCTGTGTGTGTGTGGCTGTCTGTCTCTGTGTGTGTGTGTGGCTGTCTGTCTCTGTGTGTGTGTGTGGCTGTCTGTCTGTGTGTGTGTGTGGCTGTCTGTCTGTGTGTGTGTGTGGCTGTCTGTCTGTGTGTGTGTGTGGCTGTCTGTCTGTGTGTGTGTGTGGCTGTCTGTCTGTGTGTGTGTGTGGCTGTCTGTCTGTGTGTGTGTGTGGCTGTCTGTCTGTGTGTGTGTGTGGCTGTCTGTCTGTGTGTGTGTGTGGCTGTCTGTCTGTGTGTGTGTGTGGCTGTCTGTCTGTGTGTGTGTGTGTGGCTGTCTGTCTGTGTGTGTGTGTGTGGCTGTCTGTCTGTGTGTGTGTGTGGCTGTCTGTCTGTGTGTGTGTGTGGCTGTCTGTCTGTGTGTGTGTGTGTGGCTGTCTGTCTGTGTGTGTGTGTGTGGCTGTCTGTCTGTGTGTGTGTGTGTGTGGCTGTCTGTCTGTGTGTGTGTGTGTGTGTGGCTGTCTGTCTGTGTGTGTGTGTGTGGCTGTCTGTCTGTGTGTGTGTGTGTGGCTGTCTGTCTGTGTGTGTGTGTGTGGCTGTCTGTCTGTGTGTGTGTGTGTGGCTGTCTGTCTGTGTGTGTGTGTGTGGCTGTCTGTCTGTGTGTGTGTGTGTGGCTGTCTGTCTGTGTGTGTGTGTGTGGCTGTCTGTGTGTGTGTGTGTGTGGCTGTCTGTGTGTGTGTGTGTGTGTGGCTGTCTGTGTGTGTGTGTGTGGCTGTCTGTGTGTGTGTGTGTGTGTGGCTGTCTGTGTGTGTGTGTGTGTGTGGCTGTCTGTGTGTGTGTGTGTGTGGCTGTCTGTGTGTGTGTGTGTGTGGCTGTCTGTGTGTGTGTGTGTGTGGGGCTGTCTGTGTGTGTGTGTGTGGGGCTGTCTGTGTGTGTGTGTGTGGGGCTGTCTGTCTGTGTGTGTGTGGGGCTGTCTGTCTGTGTGTGTGTGGGGCTGTCTGTCTGTGTGTGTGTGGGGCTGTCTGTCTGTGTGTGTGTGGGGCTGTCTGTCTGTGTGTGTGTGGGGCTGTCTGTCTGTGTGTGTGTGGGGCTGTCTGTCTGTGTGTGTGTGGGGCTGTCTGTCTGTGTGTGTGTGGGGCTGTCTGTCTGTGTGTGTGTGGGGCTGTCTGTCTGTGTGTGTGTGTGGGGCTGTCTGTCTGTGTGTGTGTGGGGCTGTCTGTCTGTGTGTGTGTGGGGCTGTCTGTCTGTGTGTGTGTGGGGCTGTCTGTCTGTGTGTGTGTGGGGCTGTCTGTCTGTGTGTGTGTGGGGCTGTCTGTCTGTGTGTGTGTGTGGGGCTGTCTGTCTGTGTGTGTGTGTGGGGCTGTCTGTGTGTGTGTGTGTGTGTGGCTGTCTGTCTGTGTGTGTGTGTGTGTGGCTGTGTGTGTGTGTGTGTGGCTGTCTGTCTGTGTGTGTGTGTGTGGCTGTCTGTCTGTGTGTGTGTGTGTGGCTGTCTGTCTGTGTGTGTGTGTGGCTGTCTGTCTGTGTGTGTGTGTGTGTGTGTGTGTGTGTGTGGGGCTGTCTGTGTGTGTGTGTGTGTGGGGCTGTCTGTGTGTGTGTGTGGGGCTGTGTGTGTGTGGGGCTGTCTGTCTGTGTGTGTGTGTGGCTGTCTGTCTGTGTGTGTGTGTGTGGCTGTCTGTCTGTGTGTGTGTGTGGCTGTCTGTCTGTGTGTGTGTGTGTGTGTGTGTGTGTGTGTGGCTGTCTGTCTGTGCGTGTGTGGCTGTCTGTGTCCGTGTGTGGCTGTCTGTCTGTGCGTGTGTGGCTGGCTGTCTGTGCGTGTGTGTGGCTGTCTGTGTGTGTGTCTGTGTGTGTGTGTGTGTGTGGCTGTCTGTCTGTGTGTGTGTGTGGCTGTCTGTCTGTGTGTGTGTGTGGCTGTCTGTCTGTGTGTGTGTGTGGCTGTCTGTCTGTGTGTGTGTGTGGCTGTCTGTCTGTGTGTGTGTGTGTGGCTGTCTGTCTGTGTGTGTGTGTGTGGCTGTCTGTCTGTGTGTGTGTGTGTGGCTGTCTGTCTGTGTGTGTGTGTGTGGCTGTCTGTCTCTGTGTGTGTGTGTGGCTGTCTGTCTCTGTGTGTGTGTGGCTGTCTGTCTCTCTGTGTGTGTGTGTGTGTGTGTGTGGCTGTCTGTCTCTGTGTGTGTGTGTGTGTGTGTGGCTGTCTGTCTGTGTGTGTGTGTGTGTGTGTGGCTGTCTGTGTGTGTGTGGCTGTCTGTGTGTGTGTGGCTGTCTGTGTGTGTGTGGCTGTCTGTGTGTGTGTGGCTGTCTGTGTGTGTGTGGCTGTCTGTGTGTGTGTGGCTGTCTGTGTGTGTGTGGCTGTCTGTGTGTGTGTGGCTGTCTGTGTGTGTGTGGCTGTCTGTGTGTGTGTGGCTGTCTGTGTGTGTGTGGCTGTCTGTGTGTGTGTGGCTGTCTGTGTGTGTGTGGCTGTCTGTGTGTGTGTGGCTGTCTGTGTGTGTGTGGCTGTCTGTGTGTGTGTGGCTGTCTGTGTGTGTGTGGCTGTCTGTGTGTGTGTGTGGCTGTCTGTGTGTGTGTGTGGCTGTCTGTGTGTGTGTGTGGCTGTCTGTGTGTGTGTGGCTGTCTGTGTTGTGTGTGTGTGTGTGTGTGTGTGTGTGGCTGTCTGTGTGTGTGTGGCTGTCTGTGTGTGTGTGGCTGTCTGTGTGTGTGTGTGGCTGTCTGTGTGTGTGTGTGGCTGTCTGTGTTGTGTGTGTGTGTGTGTGTGTGTGTGTGTGTGTGGCTGTGTGTGTGTGTGTGTGTGTGTGTGTGTGTGTGTGTGTGTGTGTGTGTGGCTGTCTGTCTCTGTGTGTGTGTGTGGCTGTCTGTCTCTGTGTGTGTGTGTGGCTGTCTGTCTCTGTGTGTGTGTGTGGCTGTCTGTCTCTGTGTGTGTGTGTGGCTGTCTGTCTCTGTGTGTGTGTGTGGCTGTCTGTCTCTGTGTGTGTGTGTGGCTGTCTGTCTCTGTGTGTGTGTGTGGCTGTCTGTCTCTGTGTGTGTGTGTGGCTGTCTGTCTCTGTGTGTGTGTGTGGCTGTCTGTCTCTGTGTGTGTGTGTGGCTGTCTGTCTCTGTGTGTGTGTGTGTGGCTGTCTGTCTCTGTGTGTGTGTGTGTGGCTGTCTGTCTCTGTGTGTGTGTGTGTGGCTGTCTGTCTCTGTGTGTGTGTGTGTGGCTGTCTGTCTCTGTGTGTGTGTGTGTGTGGCTGTCTGTCTCTGTGTGTGTGTGTGTGGCTGTCTGTCTCTGTGTGTGTGTGTGTGGCTGTCTGTCTCTGTGTGTGTGTGTGGCTGTCTGTCTCTGTGTGTGTGTGTGGCTGTCTGTCTCTGTGTGTGTGTGTGGGTGCGTGGCTGTCTCTGTGTGTGTGTGTGGGTGCGTGGCTGTCTCTGTGTGTGTGTGTGCGTGCGTGGCTGTCTCTGTGTGTGTGTGTGCGTGCGTGGCTGTCTCTGTGTGTGTGTGTGCGTGCGTGGCTGTCTCTGTGTGTGTGTGTGCGTGCGTGGCTGTCTCTGTGTGTGTGTGTGCGTGCGTGGCTGTCTCTGTGTGTGTGTGTGCGCGTGCGTGGCTGTCTGCCTGTGGCTGTCTGTCTGTGTGTGTGTATGGCTGTCTGTCTCTGTGTGTGTGTGTGTGTGTGTGGCTGTCTGTCTGTGTGTGTGTGTGGCTGTCTGTCTCTGTGTGTGGGTGTGTGTGTGGGTGTGGCTGTCTGTCTCTGTGTGTGTGTGTGGCTGCCTGTCTCTGTGTGTGTGTGTGGCTGTCTGTCTGTCTCTGTGTGTGTGTGGCTGTCTGTCTCTGTGTGTGTGTGGCTGTCTGTCTGTCTCTGTGTGTGTGGCTGTCTGTCTGTCTCTGTGTGTGTGTGGCTGTCTGTCTGTCTCTGTGTGTGTGTGGCTGTCTGTCTGTCTCTGTGTGTGTGTGTGGCTGTCTGTCTCTGTGTGTGTGTGGCTGTCTCTCTGTCTGCATGTGGGTCTGTCTGTGGTCATTTTTCTGCGCAATGTTAATTCAGTTTAATCATTTCACCAAAATGTAAATAACATTGCAGAGTTCTTAACAATTACCTTAAAAATGGTGGTAACTCTGAGGTCATTTTGAGAGCCATATGTTGTGGATTTATATTTTCTTTATTGAAGTAGGGCTGCACAGTTAATTGCTTTGACTGACTAGTGTTTGAAATACCCAAATGTTAGAAGTTTGCAATATTCAAATCTATACTCTAACACTCCTGTGTGTTCCATGAACATCACAGAGGTTATACATAAAATTGTCTGTAGGCATTTAGATTAGACCAGTACTTCAACTGATCCAGACATTATATTAAAACTGTTGGTCTTTTTTTAGGGTGTGTGCAAGAGATGAGCCAGATGCAGATAAAGCTACAGCAGTCCCAGTCTAGTCGTAACATAAGTGAGAATATGAACAAAGTGCTACAAGTACGTGAACCAGTCCTCCTTTTTTTTTCTTGTACAAGTCATCTAAAAGTAGTGTAGTATTGAGTGCTTTCAGTTTTGTAGTTACTCATCATTTCTCCATAGGAAGAGTTAAATGAGTTGAAAGAGCAGATCACCCTGTATGAGTCAGCTGTGAAGCTTGGAGCAGTTTCTTTGGACTCAAACCCCAACTGGGAAAATCAGCTCTCCGAATCCTACATAGATCTCGGTATTAAGAGAGTTAAGTGGAAAGATGGCAGAAATCATAGGTAAATAGTTTTGCATAATATCTCAGAAAATTATATAATCATTTAATGACATGGTTGGATTCAGTGATTCAGATGTTATTAGATTATTATAGCCTCTTTCTCTTGTTTTTAGCACTCCTGTCCTGTCAGACTCTAGCGTGCCAAAGGAGGACTTTGTGAAAGAGCTAAAAACTGAGCTGCAGCGATGTCTAATGCAACTGAAAACAAAAAGGGAGACGATCTCCCGCTTACAGAAAGAGCTCCAGATATCACAGAGTCGTGTGGAACAGCTACAGACTCAGCTACAAGGAGCTGAGAAAAACGCTAAAGACTCTGTGGTAAATAAATTCTCTTATATGTATGTGCACAGTATTTGCTATACATAAAATAAGCCTGTGGTTCTATAAGCTGTATGCTGTGTACTCTTGTGAACATTGCAGGTTAGGGAAAACAGCCTAGAAAAGCTTTTGGAGCAATCAAACCTGACCCCTCACAAAGAGATTGCAAGACTGGAAGAGGAACGACAGCAACTGCAGAAGAAAGTCGAGGTCCATATGCAAATCTTTTTCTACCCTTGTGTTATTTGGGCATATGGTTTTCTCAGTAAAACATTCACAGCAATCAGGCTTTAATTTCACAAATTTGATCTTCCATTAAAGGTGACCTATAAAAATTAATGGCCAAATTTTATAAAAGGCCATGACTCTGTTGGAGGTCATGCTAATAGCACATTATGCAGAGAATCCATTCTAGAATAATTAGACATTTCAGCTATAATGATGGTTGGGTTTATTAGTCACTCTCAGCCACCAAGTTCTATTTCTTGGATGCATTTTAACAACAACACAAAAGTCTAATCGTGTAACCAGTGGTTCTTACTCATCTCAGGATACGTTGAATTTGAATGCACTTCAAAGTTCTATTAACAGTAGCTTTTAGGACGTGAATGTATGCTCAGATTTTGATTTGTTCTGCACAGGATTTATTGTTTTTGTATTTAAATGAGGCTTGTCGTATTCCAATCACAGGCACTAGAGTTGAGAAATAAGGAGCTGAAGCAGACTGAGGAAAAGGTGAAAGCGGCCAATGCTGAGCTCTGCACCAAGATGAGAGAGATGATTCAGGAACTGGACCAAGAGAAACAGGAAGCTGCAGAGAGGTACGACATGTTTTATATATATATATATACACACACACACACACACACACACACACACACACACACACGGGAAATGTCCAATGAGAGATTAGATTCATCATTGGCGGTGTGTTTTCAGATACGAGAGAACCCAGCAGCAGTACAGAGATGATGTGGTTCAGTGTGTTCGTACAGAGCTCACCCAGGAACACACCGCACACGTTGAGCAGCTTACTGCCCAGCATCAACAGCACATCCAGCAGCTGGAGTAAGTGACATGTTCAAAGATGTCTGCCAAATAATTTATTCTTATACTTATTATATACTTTATACTTAAATGAAGTGCACGTGTTATAATTCAAGTTGTGCAAGTTAACTTTCTTGTGCATACTGTACACAGATCTAAATTAGCTGACCTAAGGCAAGAAGTATTAGCTGTGCAGGAATGTTACATCTCCGTTTGCAAGGAAAAGGATAAACTTGAGGACAACCTTCAGAGCAGAATTGATGAGGAAATAAACCTGAAAGACAATGAGGTGATCAATTGCGCAACATAAATAGATCTGAATTACATTATTAATTTCATATGAATCTCACAGAATGGTAATTCAAATGAAATCATGAACATTATATTTATTTTATGTTCCGCAGATAAAGAGACGACAGGAGACTGAGGAGGCTCTGGAGATGCAGAAGGCAGATTTGGCTTTCCAACACCAGGAGGCTGTTACCCAGCTTAAGGCTCAGTTGGCCAAAGACAAAGAGACAGAGATACAGTTGCAGGTCACTAAGCAGGTAGCAGCTGTCAAAAAGATCTGGCAAGAAGAACAGCAAGAAGTGAGTAGCAAATTTACCAAATATACTAGATTTGAAGTGTTGAGCTTATGCTTGAGTGTGTGTCCTTTATGTCACTTAAAGAAGTGGGAGCAAAAACTGGAAGAGGCCATGATGGAAAAACAAAAAGCCAAATCTACAGGAACACAGGATAACTCTTCTCAGACAGACACTATGGATTCTGTATCCCAGCTTCTCTCCCTGGAGCAGCTGGAGGACAGACTCAGTGCCCAGAGGATGGCGCTGGAGCAAGAGACTGATAGCAAGCTCACAAAAGCTGTGGAGGAGGCACTGAGAAGCAAAGAGAGAGAGCTGCAGCAGAAACATGTACAGGACACAACATTACAGGTATTTTTCACACAGTGCTTAGGGCTCTAAAGTTTGGTGGGGCAAAAGAGTAAGTTGCTGGTATTAACATGATTGAAATCTTATGTACTGCTTTAAACTGCTAACTAAATAAGGCTGATAAATTTGTGCCATCAGTTATAAATATGATTGGAATCACATTTACAGTATTTGGCAGACATCCTTATACAGCCCTTATCTCAATCTTATCAGTCTGTTGAGGGTTAAAGGCCTTGCTCAAGGGATCAACTATGGTAGCTTGGCAGTCCTTGGATTTGAACTTGTTATGAACTTTCTCTTATAACTCATGACATCTTAAATACTGAGCTACTACTGCTCAAAATGAATAATGTGCACACTAACTAAGCTGGACAGTTGATGCACATGGAACTACAATTATTAGGACCAGCGTATGTCTAAGAACTAATTTTAATTTCTTTTGAATCTGATTAAGATATTGATCGTTTTCTATAACAGCACGGCTAACAACAGAAACTAACCTTCATGGACATCCTACAACATTAAATGATTAATAAATATCACTTGTTCGATAGTATATGAAACAGTTACAATAAAAGACAAATTGCTGTAGTTTAAGAAAAATAATTCCGTTAACAACATGCTGTTCTAAGAGAATTATCAAGTCCTCTTGATTATCATCTGGCCGCATCACACCATCAAAAAGTTTCTTCTTCCTATTTTTTAAATAACTGTGCACCATGTCATACTGTTTTCCCTGAACCTATAAGTAAATCTGTAGAATCTTTTCCTGTCCTGTTTGACATTTTCTAGTTTTGTTTTTTTTTAAATGTCTCCTGACATTATTATTAATTTAAATCCATGTTTTCTACTGAAAACTATTGGCATCTTATTATAAAATATCAATGCTCAGTGTGAATATTGTTCAAAGGGTATGAAAGAAGTTAATTTGATTGGACACAATCCCAATCATGCCTCATACTGCAGCCAAGCCAAGTCCAGCACCAAAGGTCATGAAATACACAGCGGCTTGTTTTTGCTCTTGCACAGTGACCACATCAGTTAATCCTATAATTCTGTTTAGATTCTCAGGACATCACTGCACTGCTTCTCTCTTTGTGTCCTTTGAAGGTTGAAAGGGCTGTGTCCAGGGCTCGTAATCGCTGGCTCCAAGAGATGTCCTCCCTCCCAGAGTACAAAGCCAATTTGCAGACCGAGAGAGAACAGTGGGAGACGCTACATCAGCAACACATTCAAGAGCAGGTTTGTTGAATTTAAAGCCATACAAAAGCTGAAATTCCTTTCCAACAACAACTGACTAGAATTTAGGGAAAATTAAATTCAGAAACACTTTGTTGTACACTGTTGCTGTAGCCTCTTATGTTTAAGATGTCATTTTCACCTTGTTCATTTTAATCTTACTTTATTGTGACCACCTTTTGCATTAATAATGGGGGTTACTTAAGCAGAACACCTATTTATTAGCTGATTTTTTTTATTTATTTATCTGCATCAACCAGGTGTCTTCAGCAATAAATGCAGTTGAAGACAAATGCCAGGAGACAATAACTAGAAAATGCAAGGAACTAGAGGACAATGTGTGCAGAATCCAGGAGCTTCAGAAGCAGGTGAATCGCCTGAAAACTCAACTGGAGAATTCTGGTGAGGAGCAGAAGGCACTCCTCAAAGCTGAGCTCTCTGCAGCCAGAGCTTTGTGGAACACTGAAAAACAGGAAGAAATTTCATGCCTTAAGATGCAATTCCAGGGAGACCAAGAGAGCCTAAAGGAAAAGCATCAGGCACAGCTGGCAAGAAGAATAAAAGAGACTCGTGAGGAGGCTCTCAGACAGGGGCAAGCACATCTACAAGAAGCCTTGTGCAGCAAGGAGCAGGAGTGGAGGAGTCAGCAACAGCTCAAGTAAAGTTCAAAGACCACTGTGACTGATTTAACATTGATCTAAGCATAGTGTCACAATCCTGTAAAATTCTATACACTGTTTGCAAAACCACGTCGTTACTCACAAAACAGGTTGCAGGAAGAACGGCGACAATCAATGGAGGAGGTGCTGGCTGAATTAAAGGAGGTGCTGAAGGAGGTCCAGGAGCAGAGAGAAGTTGCTAAGGAGCGATGGAGCAGTGAAGGTGGTGTGAGAGCTAGACTGAGGAACCTGTGCAGACAAGCACTGGCAACAGCTATAGATAACACCAAGCAGGAGTTGGTGAAGGTTTGTAATGTTAGTGTTTGCAAATACAGTGCCTCTACTACAAAAATAATCAATGGACAGACAAGCGCAAGTCTTTCTTCATCCTAGTTCCTCAATTATCTAAATCTAAATCTACCACATCTATAGCATATGAGTTGCAATAAACAATAATGATCACATTTCCCAGTACTGAAAAAAGTGTAGTTATTTAGAATGCTTCAACTATTCAGCCAAACATTTTAGCATATTAAGCACCACAAAAGCATGTGTAATTATGTATGGATAGAGCTAAACCTTAAATATTCAGTGTTGAATATATAATGCGAATATTATTTATATATATATATATATATATATATATATATATATATATATATATATATATATATATATATATATATATATATATAAGTTTCAGGTAAATGGATTTTTTGAATATTCACATATCGAGTTAGAATTCTTGTCTTGTAATTGTACATGAACAGATGCATATGTAAAGACTGAACAGAGATAAGGTTGAAAATACTAGTGTGTTCCATAAACTGCAGGTTTTAACCTGTTTTGATTACTTTTCTTCATACGTGACACATAATCATGCATTGTTTCTATATTACAACATATTTTATGCTACAGAGCAGTGAGGAGAAGTTGAGGCATGTTCTAAAGGAAACCGAAGAACAACATGAAAAGGAGCTGAATCATATCCGTATGTACAGTATATCCTACTGCTAGAATGTACCGCTCTTATTATTTGAAATCATGAATCTTTTTTAAGGTGAAACAAACACTTGCATCTTCTACTTTACAGGCTCATTGGATAAAAGGAAAGAAGGAGCCTGTAGCGGTAAGAGTTGTAATGACACCATAGGCAAGCTCCAGAAGAAGAATCAAGAGCTCCAGAGGCATTTGGAGAAGGCCTGTCGTCAGCTCCAGCACACAGTCCGAGAGCACAAGAGCACTCTGTGCAAACTCAAAGGTTCTCCGCTGTAGCTTTCACATGTGCCAAATATTAACACAAATATATTTTATATTTATGAATGTGTAGATCAGTACGAGTTGATTCTTTTTTTTTTTGTTATAGAAGAACACGAAGAAACTTTGCAAAAAGAGAAGGAAGCCCATGTAAAAGCAGTTGAGCAGGCCAAATTATCGTCCTCTAAGGAGTCAGTGTTTGTCCTTTCAAAAGTGTATTTTGCTTGATAAAATATAAACATTTTGTCTGCGTTTGGCCTTCCATTCAAGGTTGAAACCTGTGGTTATGATTTGTTACAGTGGTGCAGTCAGTCAACAAAATCTTCATGCTGGCCTTGAAGAAATGAATGAACAATATATGAAAGCTGTGCAAAAAATAAGAGGTCTGTGTATTATTAGTTTACTCTGCTATTTCTAGAGTCCTGTTTTACAATGTGGTTAGCATTGTTGGCATTGTGTCTGTACTTAACACTGACGTGTTGTGCAGGTGACATGCTGCGTTACCTGCAGGACAGTAAAGAGCGTGCAGCTGAGCTGATCAGAGCTGAGGTCCTGAGAGAGAGGCAGGACACGGCCCGCAGGATGCGCAGGTACTACCTCAGCTGTCTGCAGGAGCTTCTGGAGGAGGGGGGCCAGACTACTGGGTATGCGTTTCTTTTAGCCTTTCTGCTTTCTTATTTTTAAATCCTTTTTTCAATCCACTGCCTCATCAAAAATCTTGACCTCATTACTTGCCTGTCTCTTTAAAACACAGCCCTGAGAAGAAAATTATCAATGCTGCCAGTAAACTAGCTGCCATGGCTAAAGTGTTGGAGACACCTGTAGCCAAAAAGAAAGTTCAAAGAAATCAGGAAGTACAAGGTACATATTTATTATTATTATTATTATTTATTATTATATTTGTCTGTGGATTATTATTATTATTATTATTATTAGTATTATGTAGTGGTGGTGAAAAACCTCACGTTTATCTGTGAAATGTTTTTCACAGAACTGTCATCAAACTCTACAGAAAACACTAGAGTCGACCATCCTGCCAAAGTGCCATGTGCTGCATCAAGCCAAATTTATTCTGGCATAACTGCAGGCAAGGCCTCACGGCCCAACTTAAATTCTGTTAAGACGAACACTGCTAAAGGTCCTGAAGTAACTAAACATGCCACCCTAAAGTCACAACACTCTCCTCATCCCAAATCCTTCGGTGAAATTGCTTCATCCGGTGTGCATTTCAGTACTGTTGGCTCTGTGAATGTGACCCTAAGGAAGCATAGCAGGGATGAGTACCTGATGGGGGCAGAAGCAGGAAAAGCCAGTGAACGTTTTACTCCTCAGGCGACTGTTCAGCCTTTAATACTTGAAGAGGCACCTGTGAGAGATGATGGTCAGAGTGATTGGAGTTTATCCAGTAATGGTTCCACTTTTACCAGTAACATTCATCTTATGCACTCCTATCCGGGCAAAAATTCAGAGCCAGTGAACTCTCTCTCACAATCTGGCCATGCTGAAGACGATCTGGACTTTGGAAGCACCATAGGCGATAATTCTGATGTAACTGTTTACAAAGAGATTGCAAGAAAAACATCTGGGGTGAAACCTATGAAGAACACAGGCATTAAATTGACCAAGAGCAGGCAGCCAATCCCAGGCTCAGAGGATGTGGCAATCCGTAAAGCGTGTCCTAAGAGTTTACTCTCACAATTCACACTTTGTCAGCAGGACAGTGGGTTTGACAGCCCAGTGTCTAACATTCAGCAATAAAATGCCCTCTGTCCTAATAGTTTTTATGTATTGTTTTTGTGTACTTATTTATGTGTGAGCCAGTTGCACTGTGATTTGACTGAATGTTGTTTAAGTGATTGTCTGGATTTTTTTTTTTTTACTGCCTTTTGTGAAATAAAGTTGAAATGTCTCACTGACATGTCTGACATTTCAAAAAACTTAATGCTGGTCATTTACCTGTCAGCATGTGAGCTGCATATAACAGGCCATTTTAAATGAAATTAAACTATTATGTGCCTCAGACACTTTGTGAATGATTTGTTCATTACATTAAGCAGTTTGCAGTCTTGCAGACATCAGTATGAAATGTTAGTGTAACACTTTCCTTTAGCCCAGAGCACAGACTTGTACATTCCTTTACAAACTCCACCTACTCAAAGTTTAAGCTAAAGAATGCGGTTGCCATGTTACAGAAAAATCTACAGACTATGTACTGTTTTTTTTTTATAGGTGGATATTTCAGATGATCATGTAGTTTCCTTCGTGTTTTCCCACAAGCAACAACTAGATACTCAGGATCCTTACATTCTTAAAAGCATAGATAAAGAATTGAAGATTATTCATTCTAGGTGTTGTGTAAATCTCTGACTTCTAGCCTAGGATGTGGAAGAGAGGGAATATATACTGGGTATATAAGTGAACAGTGAAATGTTCTTTAAGCGTCATTTAATCATTGTGAATTACAGGGTGATGTGCTACAGTAATTAGATATAAACACATAATTATGACTTGTGGATCAGTTGGTGGAGTTTTTGCTGCATATTAGAATTGTAGTAAAAGACTTTTGTTTTTAAAAAAAAAAAAGAATTCAAATTTTTTATATCCTTCAATATTTCAGTGCATAATACTATATTATTTAAAATGTTATATTAAGTTACAATTTGCAATTATCACATCATTTCGTTCTAGATCATGACCCATTTTTTGCCAGCATGAAATTAATAAAATGTAAAAAAAAAAAAAAAAAAGTTTGTCCATCAAACTTTATAACTCCTCCCACTTCAGCAGGGAACAGAACTAACACAATGACCACACAGTATCACTGTGACATAATCACTGTGCCATTATCCCAATTTCATAATAATTACAACATGTTAATATAATACCATTTGCAGTATATACATGTGCAAAATGTTCTTAGTTGCCTAATACCTTTTTGTATTTTTTGTGTACATTTTGTGTGTGTATGTATGTATGTGTGTGTGTATATATATATATATATATATATATATATATATATATATATATATATATATATATATACGTCACATGCATGTGTAATATACATTCCTGCATGTGTAAGAGAAACTTGCAAACTAAATCCACTTTCAAGTGGATTTGACTAGTAATCTGGCAACCCCCGAAGCGAAGTAAGGGAAAGGATTGATTACTCCCATCTGTGTGGGCTGTTTTTGGGGAGCTTTTTATTTCCGAGTTTCTCGGTGCTGCACTTTTCTTTTCTTTTCTTTTCTTTTCTTTTCTTTTCCTATCATCTTGATTTGCTTGCTCGCATGGACATGTACGTGTGGTTGACTTTCCTTGTGGCTGGGCTGTGTGTGCTGCCTGCTGTGCTCAGGACACTGTGTCCATACTTCACCCAGGACTGCGCCTACATGCTGAAGGCTGCGCTCTATGGACTGCGTCTGGAGCTCTATAAGAGAAGAGCTCGCTTTTACAGCATTCTCGACTGTTTTCTAGATGCCGTGATGAAACATCCGCACAAACCATTCATTCACTTTATGGGAGAGACGCACACGTATTCAGACGTGGACAGAAAGAGTAATAAAGCGGCTCATGCTTTGCAGAAGGTTGCTGGGCTGAAAGAGGGTGACATTGTGGCCTTATTCTTAGGCAATGAGCCTTGTTTTATCTGGATCTGGCTCGGATTGGCTAAACTCGGCTGCTCTACTGCTTTACTCAACTTTAACATCAGATCTAAATCCCTTCTGCACTGCTTCTCATGCTGTGGTGCAAGTGTACTGATAGTAGCAGAAGGTAAAATTGGCATTCATTGAAATGATTGTGTTACTCAGTGTATCAGTGCACAGTGTAATGGATACACAGTGATTCTATACCTCTGGTCTGAGATTTTTTTTTTTTTGGCAGCTGTGGATATCAATCATCCCACATTATTCCACATTATAAATGATATGGTGATCTAGCCTATTTGGCTGATCACTTAAATTGCTAATTAAATGAATAACTGAAAAAAAAAAAAAAAAAAAAAAAAAAAAAGAGGCATATCAGTTATTTCTATTTTTGTGAGAATAGAAAGCTACTATTAATAAATATTACTGTACACATTTGAAAAATTTAATAATTAAATGCAAGTGTTATGGCTGAGAATAGGACTTTCCTTCACTTTTCTCACCTACAAATACTTCAAATAAATGTTTTTTCTTTACTTTTCAAAAACTGACCTTGGGGCTGTCCACATAAAATCGTCGGTCATGTACAATTCTTTTTGCATCCCATTTCAAGATTCAACAGATAAAAAAAATCAAGTGAAAATTTGGCTTGAATAAGATACTAAAGCACGTTGCCGAGGACATTTTTGGACATTATGACCACCATCTGTATATAGGTGAAAAAATATGGTTGCATACAAGAAAAAGCCTCAAATCCTACTGTAAAATATGGTATTGGATCAAGATAATTACAGTCATAGATCAGATGAAATGATTCAGGGACTAAATCAAATGTGTTCATCTTTGTTATCTAAACTGTGGTCTAAATTTAAGAGACAAGATTCCACATGCACAAACCAGAGAATGTAAACAGACTTGTTCTTCATTAAATCCAGCATCCTCTGCAAGTGATTCCAAACTTCTTAAAAACATGGCAGATGCTGTAGTACATATAAATTGTGTGGGTGCTCCTAGTTTTAGAATTAGGGATTAGAATTACTGCTTTTTTGTTGAAAAGTTCAAATAAATTGCATCGGTTATTCAGGTTACATACATTTTTTTCATGAAAGGTGCCAATAACTGTGGAGTTGACCGAGTCTGTATAAGTTGGCCGAGTAATCTGGCTCTATTGTAGGGTTCTAGCCTCTCTCATTATTGACACTGAAGATGTATTGTTTGAGTTAGAGTTGAACTGATGACTTGTATGTTCTCCTGCAGAGCTCTGCAGTGCAGTTGAAGAAATTTTGCCTGCGTTGAAAGAGAAGAGCATCAGCGTGTATGTGCTCTCTGATGCATGCAGCACAGATGGCATTCAAGGCATCTCTGAGGCCATCGCACAGGCACCTGATAAAGCTCTGTCTCCATCACTCAGGGCTAATGTTACGTGCCGCAGCACGGCGCTGTATATCTACACATCTGGAACCACTGGTAACAAACTACACAGATGTTAAGAGACTTTTAAGCAACACTGGATTTACTCTAAACACAATAACCAAAAGAATCAGCACTTCCTCATATTAATAGCTTTTATTACAAGTGGCAAATGAAAGGAAAGCCAGTGGCTGTCATGCCATGTGAGACATTTGGTCCTGCTTTGGTTATTGTAAATGAAAAGACAGCTACTGACTTATTGTTTATACTGTTTGATGAAACATTTCTATTATGATGTTAGTAAGTTTCTTCCAGGATGGCAGACGCCCTACATACAACAGGGCATGAGGTGTCACCGAATGGTTTCATGTGCATAAGAATCAGACGCTACAGTGTCACAAGCTCAGAAAATCAATGTAGCTAGAATGTTCATGGTTATTTATTCAGTTGTTGAGTTTGTCTTGCTTTGGCTTTAGGTTTGCCTAAAGCAGCCACGGTGACTCAAGAGAGAGTTTGGGCTGCTTCATTTATCCAGGGTGTTTCTGGAGTTACATCCGAAGACATATTTTACATCAACCTGCCTTTGTACCACAGCGCTGGCTTCCTCATCGGATTCACCGGCTGTATCGAGAGAGGTAGTTTTCTGCTGAATGCTGCGGTTTTTTTTATTGCCTCTACAATTCATCAGAATATTATATAGTAGGATATTTTGCATACTAGAATATTCTAAACGAATAAATATAGTTTATACTGCAGTTCTCACATCTGATTGGTAAGACGAGGTGGATTGATTTTCTATAACATCATGATCATGACGGTATTGTAGCTCAAATCACAGGTTTATATTAACGTCTTCATTCTGTGTTGATTGCATAGTAAGACTTTCACTGCAATTTGTATAGCAGACACTCTACATAATCTAAGCCTGATAAAAACAGATAAAAGTTTTTATTCAATAAATAAAATTAGGAGTTGCTGATTTGTTGTAGGGGGGGCACGGTGGCTTAGTGGTTAGCACGTTCACCTCACACCTCCAGGGTCGGGGTTCGATTCCCGCCTACACCTTGTGTGTGTGGAGTTTGCATGTTCTCCCCGTGCCTCGGGGGTTTCCTCCGGGTACTCCGGTTTCCTCCCCCGGTCCAAAGACATGCATGGTAGGTTGATCTCTGGAAAATTGTCCGTAGTGTGTGATTGCGTGAGTGAATGAGAGTGTGTGTGTGTGCCCTGCGATGGGTTGGCACTCCGTCCAGGGTGTATCCTGCCTTGATGCCCAATGACGCCTGAGATAGGCACAGGCTCCCCGTGACCCGAGGTAGTTCGGATAAGCGGTAGAAAATGAGTGAATGAGAGTGATTTGTTGTATTGTGTGAGGAGATCTTTATGGAACATTTAAGGAGGAGGTTCCAGTGTCCATACTTGTCCTTTGTCCTTCATCATGGGAATGTTTTCAGGCTGCAGGAGTTTTGTGGCGTCTATTACATGAAAATTTTCATTTTTGTTTCTTATGAACTTACTGAGAGAAAATAAAGGAAGGTTTGTGATCAAACAACTCCTACAGTATAGCTATTTCTTATGTAGAATTAACAGGATCTAACTGGCTTTGTGGATCTTCTCTGTCATTAAAAGTAACTATAAAATGTTACGCTGCATGGTTTATTAATAAATTACATAATCATTGGCCAATTGCTGTGTCTTATACGAGGAATACAAACTGCAGAACATACTGCTATTGGAAATTCCGTTTCATGTCAGGCTGCATCACACCATTCATTCATTCACTCATTTTCTACCGCTTATCCGAACTACCTCGGGTCATGGGGAGCCTGTGCCTATCTCAGGCGTCACCGGGCATCAAGGCAGGATACACCCTGGACGGAGTGCCAACCCATCGCAGGGCACACACACACACTCTCATTCACTCACACACTACAGACAATTTTCCAGAGATGCCAGTCAACCTACCATGCATGTCTTTGGACCAGGGGAGGAAACCGGAGTACCCGGAGGAAACCCCCGAGGCACAGGGAGAACATGCAAACTCCACACACACAAGGTGGAGGCGGGAATCGAACCCCCAACCCTGGAGGTGTGAGGCTGACGTGCTAACCACTAAGCCACCGTGCCCCCGCATCACACCACACTTTATATTTTACATTAACTGAAGGATGAACCTATATGTTGTGTGTTGTTTGTATTTCCTGTTATGGTTTTAGGAAACTCTTTTGTTCTGCGGAGAAAATTTTCTGCCTCTCAGTTCTGGGACGACTGCAGGAGGTATAATGTTACAGCAATGCAGTACATTGGAGAAACAATGCGTTACCTCTGCAATACACCGAAGGTCAGCATTTTGTTTCTATGTAATATAAGACACTGTTTATTTACTGATACATGAGAGCAGTTTCTCTGTTGAACTGCTGCATGTATTCATGCTTATAGGCTTCTTTTCAGCTATTGTGGACTATAGTCTATCACACACACACACACACACACACACACGTATGCTGAGGTATGATTAAAAGCTGCATGTTCAGAACACAATACTTTTTACTTGTTTGTTAACTTTTAATATCTATTTGTGATACTTCCTGTAGAGAGATAACGACCGAGACCACAAAGTAAAGATCGCTATAGGTAATGGTGTACGATATGATGTGTGGAATGAATTTTTGAATCGTTTTGGGAAAATTTACGTCAGAGAGCTCTACGCTGCCACCGAGGGAAACATCGGGTTTATTAACTACACCACAAAGGTCGGAGTGGTAGGCCGGGTTAACTTCCTCCACAAGGTACTCTTTAAGACTCTTTAATTCAGAGAGTTGGAGAGAAGCTTAACGGAAGAGCGTTGTGAATAAGCTCAGTTCAATATGTTGTCTGTTAGAGATTCTTCCCCTACTCCCTGATCAAGTTTGACATTGAGAAAGAGGAGCCTGTGAGGAACGCTGATGGATTTTGTGTGCCAGCAGCTCCAGGTCAGCTCCACTTATCAGCCTGTGTGCATGAATGCGTTCATTTATCCTAGATGTATTAATATAAATAATAGAAATGATCTTTCAGGTGAGCCTGGACTGCTGATTGGGAAAATCACCATCAAGTCTCCATTTGTTGGTTACGCTGGAAACAAGCAGCAGACAGAAAAGAAAAGACTCCGAGACGTTTTTGTTAAAGGCGATCTCTATTTCAACAGCGGAGACTTGCTAAAAATTGACGACGAAAACTTTGTCTACTTTCACGATCGGGTTGGAGACACTTTCAGGTAAACGGGCACCAGTTTGGTTTCTATAAAGGATAAACTATTCTAGAAATAGCTGTATACATTATCAGTTTGTGCACACATATTCTTGTTAAAACGTGTAATGATTGTATTCATCCGAATGATCAAGCTGATTTCATTTGGTGTGATTTGCAGATGGAAAGGTGAAAATGTAGCCACAACTGAAGTAGCTGATATCCTCAGTATGGTGGACTGCATCGAGGAAGCAAACGTATACGGCGTCGCGGTCAAAGGTAAAACCCACAGTGGTTTATACGTGAACGACACCAAATCAAGTGTTTAGTGTGTTTAGGTTCTGTTCTATGTTTCCCTCCATTTTAAGGTCATGAAGGAAGGATTGGAATGGCAGCTATTGTGTTAAAAGAAGGGAAGGAGTTTGATGGCATCGACACGTCTAGAGTCGTAGTTAACTATCTACCAGTTTACGCCACACCCCGTTTCATTCGCATTCAGGTACAGTAAGCCGTGTTGTTTAGAACCCGGTTCTGCCGATTGTGCAGCTCTCTGTCTTTCTTGGTATCAAGCCAAGGCTCAAGTTTTTCATCAAAGCACATTTCTCTTTCAGAGTTCTTTAGAACTTACAGGAACTTTCAAGATGAAAAAGGTGAAGCTGGTAGAGGAAGGCTTTGATCCAGCGCTCATTCGCGACCAGCTCTACTTCCTCGATCTAGCTCAAAAGAAATACGTTGCCCTCACGCAGGAAATTTATAATTCATTGATTGCAGGAGACATTAAACTTTAAGTCTGGAAATGAAATAATACGAGTATGCTTTAAAAATGAATGGGTGTTTTGTGTGGCTTTTGTGGAAAAACTCTAGTGAAAGCTAAACTAGTTGCAGACTAATCTCAGGGAGGATCCTGGTTTCATCTTTGTCAGATTTTAATGTCCAGTGACTAATTTAGTTAACAAACTTTTGCTGTGAAAACGATTAATAAAATGTAGCACGTTTAATAGGATTGTTTTGAGAAGTGTAAATTCTGTTTTATAAGTAATAAATATACTTCCATCACTCTCACATGGTTTAAATTTCATTTAGTGGTTTGTGTGTGTTACCATGAGAATAGTCCACATCCTAAAGATTTTTTCTCCCCGGCTCACAGCTGTACTAACGATGGAGCCGGTGGAAGTAGGGCAAAGGCCGACTTGGGAAATGAAGCCTAGAGAATTTCTAAATGCAGCTCAAATCTGAGTGTAAGTACTTATCAGCATAACCGGCACTTGTGCTCTTTTTATCCACTGCTGAGGGTCACTACCCCGAGAGATAGCGGCAAGCTAAACTTTGTACCGTTTTCACACTGAATACATGCTCACTGTTCTACAGTTATTCACAGTGCTGACACTAGAAGCATGTGGCAGTACTTTAAAAATGAATTTATTTAATACAGTGGTATATTTAGAAATGTGCAGCAAAAAAATATTAAAAAAAGAAAGAAAAAGAAACAAAAATTGAAAACAAAAATGTCAGCCTCGTAAAGAAAAGAAACTCAGATTGGGTAGAAGCTGTTTTATATCAAAAGAAAAGAAAAAAACAAAAACAAAAAAAAAAGTACTGATGTGCCTTATTAAATTGTTTACTAGTACAAAAATACATTTCAGGGCACACAATACAGCATCCAGTATCACAAAGTACAGGACCACTCACCACAGCGGCCCCGTCTGAAGTACAGAGTCATTAAATTATTGAAACCGAGCACTTTCCTATTCAGTAAATAAGAATAAAAATGTTTTGTGTTCTTACTGTTAAAAATGCCATTGAGTAGAGATTTATGTATATGATAGTAGAAAATTTCTTTCTTTTTTTTTTTTCTTTCCATTTTCATTACTGCTAAGTTTAGTTCCAAGGCTCAGGGGTATTAGTTTAATACAAACATAACCAATGTAGTGTTTTTTTGTGTTTTGTTTTGCTTTACTTTTTCTTAAAGACCCCCCCACCCATCCACCTTAATCTTTTTAATACAAAATAACAAAAATGTACAAAAGTTCATTTACAGCGAACCAAGGCCATGTGCTAGCAGTATATACAGCTATAATTTAAACATATCCTTGTGTTTGTATATCTGTTGACTTCATATGCATAGCAGTAAAATAAAGCATACCTGTTCATTAGCCTTGAGTACTGGTGTGCCAAATCCAATCCACTAATATAATGGGTGTCAAATGGTCAGAGAATTTAAATATCCTTCATAATTTCACTCAACAAGTTAAACGTAAAGTTTGCATGTGGTTTTGTTAACTTAATGTTAATATGCAGGTAAGGCATCACTGCTCGCAGTGTAAAGATGGGGAGGTTGGTGTTCTGAACGTAGTAGCAGGCGTCTGGACCTGAGTCGTAGCACATGCATAGATCTCTAGACAGCAGGAGTTTTGCCAGTGTGTTCATCTATGGTAAAACATCACTAGAAAAAGGTCTGTTCAATATGTAGAGCCCATTTTAAGCCCATGGAGGAAATTCATCAGCAATGAGCGCAAAGGTTCTAATCCTTCGGAAACAAGTCTTCATAACAGTTTGGGTCCTTCATGTTCAAGTGCCCAGAAAAAAGGCTCAGAATTATGCAGATCCACAGCAGTCCTCATGTTCACCCATGAAAACAACACACGCATGACCACAGACTTCAAAACAAAAAAGGTATGCATGAAACTTTTTCCGCAGAACTTCAATACTTAAAACAAATTATTTATTTTCTTTCTTCACATAATTGTCTTTGCCATTATTTTTGAAACAATTTAAACAAAATGTCTGTCTGTAGTGCTGGCCATGCATTCTTTTCCTTTAATAAACTCTTATTCTGTCCTGTTCTGTTTCATATTTGGCAAGCCTTCAAGCACCAAAACAAGAACAATAAGAATGAGTTTTGTGGGGATTCAGCACCAGAGGGAGGTGCTCTCCTTGTCCTCCAAGCAAATAAACTTTGTCTTGCAACTCTCAAGAAAACAAGAGAAAATAATAACTCCATTGTAGTGGGGAGGAGAGAAGAGGAGAGAAGGGAAGGGGGGAGGGACTTTGTAATGTTCACCACTGACACTTTGCCTTTCAGTAACAGACCAGCTGTCACCCTCTTCAGAAGTGGTCGATGAGCACAGACACACAGTTAGCGCCCACCAGGTAATTGGGGTCCCCTGGGAGAGATTTATTCTGCCAGCATTTGGGGTCACCTGCAGAGAAATCAGAAGACAAACACAAAGTGACATTGAAAACCACTGATTTAACCACTGATCTTAAAACACACAAAATACAACTTTGACAAAGTCGTGGGGACCTGCAGGAGTCCATGAAGCAAGAACAAGGGGTCCATGATTAATAATAATGGTAGATTTTAATAATAATAATAATAATAATAATAATAATAATAATAATAATAATAGCACTAGTATTATTGAGTTTTTCAGGCATTAGCTGGTCCAAACATTTTGTTATTTTGAATTGAATGGATTTAAATTATAACTAAGATTTTGAATCAAGTTATAAATAATGTCCACTTGAACGTAATGTTTTCTGTGGTTGGAAAGTTCCGGAAAGAACTCTAATATAGATTTTAATACTGAGCCTAATATCTGAATAGTTGGATCATGTTCATGAAATTAATCTGTACTTAGGGGGTCTGTGGAATTTATTTCAACCATTAAAGGGGTCACTGGCTGCAAAATATTTGAGAACCTAAGGTGTAAATGTGAATATAAGTGTTCTTCCAATAGATGGGTGCCCAATCTTCTTCAGAAAGGGCCAGTGTGGGTGCAGGTTTTCATTCCACCCATGCTGGAGCCACACCTGACACCACCCGTTTACCCAAAGCCAAGATCAACAAATTAAAGAGGTGGAGTCAGGAGTCTGCTTGGATGGAATGAAAACCTGCTCCCACACACCCTTTCTAGGTACAATTAGACAACTGTTCCAAAATTAAATGGTAAAATACTGTTCAATATTTTAGTTTTTTTCTCCCTCTTGTAAACATATTGTAATGGCCTTAGTGTGTAAATCTATTGCATCAACAAGGTTTTAGAATTCTATTGCTGAAACATTTTGTTCAACTCCACAAGCGTCATATGGAAGAACAGAAGAGTGAAACTGAAATGGAAAGAGAAATGGAATGATAGCAAAGATGACACCCAAGCTGAATCAGTACCATATCCACCAGGGATGTATCAACCCTATTAAATAAAACCAAAACATTTTCAACATTTTTCCTGCTCTGTGATTGTGGTGATCCTCTAATCTGCTACGACAGAACTTTAAACTTTTTTTTCCCATCCACTTGTGGTCCAGTGGCAGGATCCCGTGCTCTCAGTGCTGTGGCCCGGGTTCGATTCCCAGGTAGGGAGCTAATCCAGCCACTGAAGAGTTAACTCTCAGTGCCAGTCAAAAGGACATCCGGCGTAAAACCTGTGCCAAATCTAATATGCGGTCCACATGATCCGCTGTGGCGACCCCCGAACGGGACACAGCCAAAAGAAGGAGGGGAGAAAAAAAAAAAAAAAGAACCCTGTGGTGCACTAGACTATTTACAAAAAATATACATGTAATCACACACGCAGCTTATATACCAGACTGAAATAAATCATCTTTTAATATTTATTTACTCCAACCATAGGTAAAATGAGACATCACATCACAAAGTAGTGAATGTCCCCAAAATAGCCAAGCTCTTATTTTGGTTACAAATCAACATACTGAATATTCATTAAAGACTAATGTCTGTTCTCCATGTTGATTGTTCCTCACTTGTCTGTCACCTTGAGACCTGATTGGGAGGTAAAATGCTTTTAACATCACTCAGTGAAGTTACAAAGCACTGCATTGAACCTACAGCAGCAGCAACTTTTATCCTCCTAGCATCCGCATCTAACAGGATTACACGCAAAAATGTAGTTGGAAAAAATAAAGACAAGTGTGAAAGCACACTTTCAGATCCATTTATGAAACCATATAGCTGCCGTCACATCAACAGACTGTCGTGGCTATAGTTAAACATGATCTACATATCCCAAGCTAGCACAATACAAATTGAAGCACCTACATCAGCACACTGGAAACTCTGACTGAATACAGATCCAACACTTTAGGTCACTCAGATATTGAAACATTATTTGATTGATACATCCCCAGTAATCACCACTCTCAAGACCCAAAGAAACTCAGAAGGCCAGAGAAAGGACAGCGTACCCGACGAGGAGTCGGAGGATTTTAGAGCAAAAGACCAACCATCAGGGGTCATAGACGCACAGTGTGGCAAGCGCAGCTCCACTGGCTTCAGGAACTTCAGACCATGAGGCCCACACATGACCAGGGGGCTGAGCAGAGTTTCACCTGCAAGAACACACAAGTGAGTGAAGGCTTGACAATGTCTGATATTGTCTAAAGGCATTATAACAGCAGGGTCTGTTTGCTCTTTGATTTAAAACTCATCCTTAATTACTTAACAGCATATCAAGAATCACTAAAGTAGAACTGGATGCAATTTGTCAGGTCTTTATTAAACAGGGATACAAACCTTTCTCCTTGTCCAGTGGAGGCAGGATGCTGTTATCTCTGCACACTTTAAAGTAGATCTCCTGCTCCACACTTTCAGGAATGGCTCCCTGGGGGATGATAATACTCACACCCGTCTCGATTGAGCTCAATACGCCACCGTTACAATTAAAGATACCCCGTGCTGTAGCAACCACAGTGTGTCCTTCATCTTCATCATCATCATCCAGTGCATTGGGGCTGAAAGAGAAAGGGCTCATTTACTCAAACCTGAACGCGATAAAGAAGCTAATGCAAAGAAATAAGAAGCACAGGGTGAGGCATTTTACCTGACAGGGATAGCTTTGGGGATAGCGTTGACATTGTTGTGCTGATATTTGGGCCTGTTGTCCATAGTGCGAGTGAATGTGTCCACTCCACTATCTGTGTCCTGGGGTTGAGGTGAGAGGTGGGTTTTGAGGTTGTTGTTCACCACGATTGGCTTGGTCTGGGTGTCATTGGGCAGAAGGTTGTGGTTGAATTTAGGGCTCTCAAACTTGCGCTCGAAGGGCCGTGCAGTGCTCGTGTAAGGCTTTGGAACATAGCGGTTGTAACTGGTGGGAGCAGGGACACTTAGAGTCTTGGGCGGGATGTCGGTCCCATTAACTGGAGACTTTTGGGGAAGGTAGTTGCCTTGGACTGGGTCATCCCGGGTAGGAGGACGGAGAGTAGACAATTCAGGTTTGCCTTTGGGGGAATTGTGGGGATCTGGGTGAGAGTTCACTGTGAAAGAAGAAACAGCTGTATTTTTTTTTTTTCCCCTTTTCCTAAACTTCATTTAAGTTATAGCATAGACAAGGCATGTGACTGCAACCAGAGATTCGACAAGTATGTTTATACTTCGTGAAATAGAAGCAACTAACATTGACAGAAAATAGATACAGGTGCAGATATTTGTCATACTAAACAAATAAAGAAAGATACATAGAGTAGCATTGCATTACACTCCTAGTGTGAACTGCACTAAAGAACGATGAGCAGCATGTGATTTAAACTCTTACCTTCTGCATTGCTGAGTTTGGGTAGGGATGTGGGTGGGACAGCAGGTACTGACTGGCCATAAGGAGTTGGTACAGGGTTAACTTGTGGGATTGGCTCATATCTCTTCTCCACAGGGCTCACCTTCTCCCCTGACTCTGTCCTGAGTAACATGGTTGTTTAAACATAATTAATATAGATGCACATTCAAGTATGAATAAGACTGTATTAACAATTAATGTAAATCTAAATTATGAAATAACTAAAAAAAAAAAAGAATCTAAGCCCATCATAAACAGCAGATCAGAAATTAATCAGAAAGGAAATAGTTTTGACTGAAAAATGCCAATCATCCTGTCACATATAGTAACTGTATGCTTTGTCCTCATCATGCCTTATCTGCCATCAATGTTTACAGTCATACCTCTACATTTGAAATGAATACATCTTTATTATGGTCTATACCTGTTATAAGGGTATCCTAGCTGAGGCTGTGCAGGTTTAGCAATATCATGGAAACGATTGACTGCAGGTTGAGTAACAGCCTTATTGTCAAAGCTGCGGCGGTCAAAGTAGGATAGCTGTTTTCTGTAATACTCTTCATCTTCATCAGGGTCATAGTGGTTGGTGCGAACCACCTCATCTCCTAAGCGAGACTGAGGTTTTTGTGGCTCTGGAGCCCTATGTAAGAAGACAACAATTAAAATTAAGACACATTAAGACAGTTTTTTTCCCCACAAAGCTAAAACACATGCAGAATGCATTGTAAAATCCTGTTAATATAATTTGTGATTATGATATAGGTTTGCATACAAAGCAGATTATTTTGTTTACCTATATGCAGGTTTCTCTTGTTCTAAGTTGTTGAGAGAGTTGGCCTTGGACACTGGGCCAGGGGCAGTTACAGGTTTGGGGATATCTGTGGGCTACATCAGAAAATGACACCAATTTAACAAATCACACATTTTCACTGATTACCCCCCCCCCCCCCCTTTAATAAACAGTATATCTAAACAGAAATACAACAAATTACTGCTTTTAATTGCTAAAACCTACTTTGTTTCATAAGTTATGAAAAGAAAGACATACCCTAATCCCTGGACCATCTCCAGCCTCCTTGGCTCTGTCTACACTCACAGAGCGCTTGTTCTCAAACATCTTGACCCTGTTCAGAACAGACTGAGGTTTCATGGCAGGATCCTCCTCCTCTGGATCGTCTCTGGCTGGAGGAGGCAGTGGTTTATCAGTTGCAGTGTGTATCGGCTCCCCAGGGGAAAGCACAACTTCAGGTTTTGGAGGAGGAACTGGAGGATCAGAATTCAGAGGTTCATGTTGCCCTGGTTTGTAGCCACGATTTGGTAGCCCTGGGTTGAATGTAGTAGGTCTCAAAGATGCATCTCCATAATACTGCTTAGGAGGGTCAGGGGAGCGGGGGTTATTGATGGGCAAACCATGAAGCTCTGGTTCATAAGAAGAGCGTGTGTCATACACAACCGAGGGAGGAGGAGGAGGATCCTCATAGCGAACAGGCCCTGGTTTTCCATGCCGTAGTGGTCGGCTATCATAAGCCACAGGTGGCTCATCATAGCGAGGCTGAGGAGGGCTATAGTCCTGCATGGGCCCATCCTCGTAGGGAGAACGGGGCTCGTAGCTCAAAGTGGGAGGCTGGTGGCCCTGAGGATAGCCTGACCCAGCTGGAGGAGGAGGAGGAGGAGGCGGCTGGGCCGAGGACTGCTGGTCATACTGGGGCCACAGTTCCTCATAATGAGGCACGCGGTTGTCATAGTGCATGTGCGTGTTGAAGTTGTGAGGCTTTGGTTGTGCGTAGCTGCCACCATCATAGCCGTAAGGCGGGTGGTCGTACTCTCGGTATGGCTGTTTGTCCTGGTACACAGGCTGGTGGCTGTAGGACAGAGAGGATGGGGGAGCTATGGATTGTGGCTGCTGGGGCTTCATCATGTGATTTACCCGCACAGGCTCATCCACACTGTACAGATCCTTCTTATACATCTGCTGAGAACAGAACAGCAAAAACAGACAAAATGAGCACCTAAGAGATCTTATGTTTATAGAGTGATCTGGAACTAGACCCAATATAAAAGGAAGAGACATAAATTATTAATTTTAGAAAAAATATAAAGCAAAACAGCAAAGGCTGTTCAAAATAAGACTGTCAAAACAGATCAATCATCAAACTTGCACATAACCTTTTGCAGAAAAAAAGCTTATATACAATGTGATTATTATGCAAAGAACAGGCAGATTCTCTCAGTTTAACCCATCCAGATCTACATGTCTATACAATTTGATAAGAAGCCTTTCAGTAATGACAGCCAAAAGAATATTATATATCCAACTGGAAGACTATCAGCTTGAATAAATTTAGAGGAACATTAATTGCTTATTCATGCCTGAAAAGCTACTTTCAAAATTTCCATAGCCTGAAGACAGTAAAATTGTACAATCAAAAAAAAAGAACTGCATTCAATTATGCATTTAGAGTTAAAGGTTAAATGTGTTTTAGTTATTCGTTTTTGTTTTTTTTTTATACATTAAAACAAAACACAATAACAACAACTTTAACATATTAATTCCTTTGATACTTTTGTGAATACTGTCTGCAGGTTAGACTGACATGCAGCTACAGAATCATTCTTGCAAATAAGATAATGTTCCATTTGCAATTCCTTATTATACTACAACATCTACAGTGTCGGGTGGTGCAGCTTCTACTTCTATGACAAAATGTTCTACTTCTTTTTAATACTAATTCTACAAACAGAACAAGCTAAAAGAAATCTCAACAGTAGGAGCCATGCAAAAGGTAGGAGAGGTAAGAGTGAAGAGACTAGTGAGAGGCCTCTTTCCTAGGATCACATGTGGCAGGACCTCTTCCTTTTCCCTCACACATCAGGTGCATGTGTACCAGTCACCCATACTCTCGAGGTGGCAGAGGCACACACAGCACAGAAATGGGTTTGCATAGTACACATGCAGACAGAAGTGTGGAAGGAAATAGCATTGTGCAAGAAACAGGCAGCTTGAAAAGAGTGAGCGAGCGGGGCTGAACCAGGCTGAAGCGGGTTGTGCCCGGGTCCAGCTCACGGTGATGCTACTGGTGGTACCTTTGGATGTGGGCTGGGCGCGAGCGACTGGTGGGGGTCGTGTGTTGGGGCCTGAGCGAGCTCAAGATCGGGCTGGGACTCGGGTTCTGGGGCGGGAAGGTTAAGTGAGTCGGCCTGAGCGGTGCCAGGTGGCTCCGAGGATTTCGTACCCGCTAGTGGTGCGGTGGGCTCAACAGCAGGGGGCACTGATGCCACTGCAGGGGGGAAGGAGGGCAGGGCCACAGCAGCCTCAGCCTGCTGTAGAGTATGGGGCACATAGGTTATAGACACATGCCACCAAAAGCACATTCCTATAAGCACTCAAACTGCTCTGTGAATTTTTTTTTATTTTATTTTTTTTTACACTATGTCTTTTTAATTAATGCGGGACATCTCCAGGCTGCTAAATCAACCACACCAAGTACTGCCCAAGAATCAACATGATGGTTAGCATTATTGCACACAAGGTGGTCCTCAACAACAGGAAAGTCTTTAACCTTACAGAAAGCATTTAAGAAAAGGCTGATATAAAAAGACATCTCTATTCAGATGGTATTTGTTATGGGTAATATCTGCACACACATACTTTCTTGTCCCTTTCATGATAAAACTGTTGCACACAGAGGACATTACTATGGATTCAGAGACCCAGAGAGAAACATTTATTACAGTATGTTGTAAGTGTTTAATAAATCAATCTAATCCAATCTATAGATGAGAATAGAGGTGGCTAAAAGAATCTGACTATGACTTTAGACAAACTTTTTACTTTGTATAGCAAACTAAATATATCCTTTAGAGGGTTGATTTACCCAAGTGCCCCTTGTAAATGTGATACCATCTGAACAGCATGTAAATGTAAAACATGACCTGCATGACGCCATTTCACAATCTAAGTGTATGTATAAGTTAAGTTCTGCTTAGAACTAAGTTTAGAACTGAACACAGAGTCTACTACTGAATGCTGGAAAATATTTGCAGACAACTTAATGTCTCATAATTAGAACTTTACTGGAATGACATGTACTGTACCTGCTGGGGAGCAGGAATCTTAAATCCAGCAGACTCTATGCGGTTCGTGGGCTCAGGTTGGGGGGCTGCATGCTGGTAACTGGGGTAGGCTGGAACGTCTTGGATGACGGGTGGATCCTCTCGCACAGGCTCTGAAGAGCGGGTGATAGCAGGCTCACTGGGTAAGCCCACCTCATCGTTCAGGGTCTCATCCAGCTCCTGGTCTGTATAGGCACCACCCTCAGTGTCCGTGTCCTCGTAGTCAGATGTGTGGCGGCTGTCGGTACTGTACATGCTGTACTCACTGCCTGGTGCTGAGAGGTAGGACAAGCGGTCGTCATGGATGTCCAAGTCATCCTCTGGAGCTCCATCAGCCTGGAAATAATATTGTGGAACAGTTTTGCAGTTTACAATTTATTTTATGAAGAAGTCTACAAAAAAATAATAGATTAAGTAAATTCAATAAAATAACGATCAAATCATAATTTTGATTTCAATACAAATTAACAACCAGACTAATCTCCCCAAAGTTACCGAGGTCATTTCTACCTTTTCTAAGTTTCTAATTTCACATTTCTAAGTTTTACAAAAAAGCCTTTACTGCAATCATTAAAAGTGTCTGAATACTTATCTGAATGAAGAAACAATCATTTCCCTCAAATTATCTCCTCATGCACCCCCACTTAATCAAGCCACTAAAACTAGGATACTCTTTGTCTCAAAACATTTTGAAGTAGGATTATTCAGACCAAATATTTATCTTGGAGATATTATAGCACAGAAGTAAAACATGGACTGGTGATTGGCTTACCTTGCCCTCAGAAACCCAGACCAGCTGGTTCTGCTGTTGCTGGATGGTCTCTTTCAGAGCTCCATACCACCCATCGTTCATGTTGTTTAAATTAATAGTGGCTAATAAGAGAAAGGGTGAGAGACAGAGAGAAAATCAACTATAACATCAATCTTAACTGCACCGCTGCTAAAATAAATACTCATGTAGTAAATCTTCTTTCAGAGGCTAAGCAGAAATGAAGATTATTTAATTTATATATTCTGCAGTGTCTGGTGATATATATTCTGCACATACTGGTGAAAAGATGGTGGTTGTTCTTCCTCAGTTTGAGGGCACGCTCATACAGCTTCCTTGCACTCTTTCTGGACTCAGGACACAGCCTGGTCCTCATGTTCTTCACACCCTGTTTGCTGTCTGGGTTCAGAAATACCACGATGGGGTACCACTGGGCATAGTTTAGACGGTCCACAGCATTAGGGGTGATGTCCAACACTGCATGTTTATCCTAGCAGAGATTACACAGACAAAGTGGTCATTTTAGTATAGAATTAGTAAAGAATCAGACTGCAGAGGTAATATGTAGCTAAGTGTTACATGCTGTAGTAAGCACTATACTCACTCTATCAATAATCTGTTTAATGGTATGGAGACGGATGATTCCAGAACTGCGCTGGTCTGTGCCTGCATCTCTGGGCTCACTCTCTGTTGACAAGACACAAATTTAGGCCATGAAAGATACAATTAATGAGGTGTTTATATCAGCCGCATTTACACTGTATACTTGATATACACACTGCATGCATATTGCTGCCTGTTGCTCCACAGGTATAATAATAACATATAAAATGTAAACTATGCTCACTGGCAAGCTCAAAGATGTCCGTTTCCTCCCTTGAAAGTTTCTCTCTGGCAACATCAGCAATGGGGCCGAACACTACTACAGGTCTCAGGAAACCAGCTAATCATGAAGGAATAAGAACACAGCAGGTTATTGGGGGAAATACACACAGATACAGTGCACAATAAATCAATACTCAAACAGTGAGAAATGAAGTTATACATAGTTAGAACAGTCCTTCACCTTCTCTGAGTACTACTCTCTCATAGGCAGGGAATTTAGTTTGGACAGGCTGAGCAGAGAGATCCTCTCTACTTTTCCTCAGGTTTCTCTTGGAGCTCCTAAGGCCACGGAACCTCCAGAAGTCTGCCCTATCGCCTCCTGCTGTCTTTGGAAGCGTGTACTGCACACTGGAGAGCTGCTCCGCTCTTGAGGTCAGAACACAAAATAAGGGTGTATAATGGATTTGTAGCAAAATTGTAAAGTAACGCACCACCCATATAACATGCTATAAAGCATTTGTGTGGTATGTTACACGTTGTCTATTCTATCCCAAAACATTTTTATGGGTGATTGTATTATATAACAGAAGTCACTAAAATTACTACAACTATTACCACACTATATACTACCAGTACCTGTTCTTGTTGGGAATGATGCCCCTCTCCACCTCCTGGTGGTTCTTGCCAATTCGAATGGCAAGCCAGGACCCCAGCTTGCCATTGTAAAGGGTATCTACAACTCGGAACACCTCACCCTTATTAAAACTCAGGCCATACGGAGACTCTTTCTCGTACTCAAAATGAGTCCGAATATAAAATGAGTCACCCACATCCGACTCCACAATTCGTCTGTACACTAGAGAGCAAAAGATATGTGTCAGCATAGAAGAGAAGAAAAAACAATGCCTTATGTCTGTTTTTAATCTAGATAATGAAAAGATGAATAAGTACGTGAGTTTTCATTCGATTACAGGAAATCGAACAAAATGTTTAATGATATTTCAACATCCTCACCATCTTTCTTTTTCTGGGCCAGGATGGTGACATCATCTCCTTTGGGCAGATCCAAAAGAAACAGCACAGCTTCTTCACGAATGATGTTTGCAAAGTCGACATTATTGACCTGAGAACATCAAAAGAATTGTTCCTGATCATTAGTCTATTAATAAAAAATAATTAAGCTGCAACAGACAAAACATTCATAAAATGACTGTGCTTTACAGAGAAAGTCACTGTTCTTTGTTCTCAAAAATGGATTCAGAGTGTAGGAGACATACACAAGCAGGCACTTTTGGCAGCCAGACAAGAGAACAGCCCATATCACTGGGGAAACCACCAAGAAAGCAAAAGTATTTTGGTGCATTCTAAGGTTTAAGAGCATTACATGGCACGCATTGAGCTTGGGAATGGAGCCCGCCATAAAACTAAGGCTGCCATCACACAACCCCTAAAAGCATAAAGGCATAAAACCTGAATACTAAAAAGATCCACTCATCCTTCAACAGCACTAAACTATAATCACAATGTGTTATGACACATTGACACACACGCGTACGTAAGTAATATAATACTAAAACTTTTATTAACAATTATTATAGCAACTATTTTTATTAGGCACGAGACAGTAAGGAGGCCTCACCCTGAGTATCTGGTCTCCCTCCTCGAGGCCTTCTTTAGCAGCAGGACTGTCCTCCAACACACCAGCCACAAAAATGCCCACATCATTGCCCCCAGCCAGCCGTAGCCCCACGCTCTCACCCTTCTTAAACTTTACCAACTTCATACTAGGCCTGGAGAAATAAAAGTCGGAACATAAAACATATCACTTCAAATCCCTTTGTATAGCAAGTTTCTCAACTCTGCATGATTATATAGAGAGAAAAGGGTACCGTAAGATGCTGTCATCATGGGCTACACTGGGCACAGGAGCATCTGCTGGACTGACCGGCAAATCCACATCAGGCTGTCCAGGCTGGGCATACACAGGCTTTGGCTCTGTAAAAGACCAGTAAACATTAAACACACGAACAGACAAACCCACATAAAGTAGCTTTCCTGTTAAAAGAGGTTAAAGCCCCCAAACAGCAGGATGCTACAGGCAGAAAAAGTGTCAAAATTAATACAAATCATATTGCACACATTAACACTACTGTGCACATACACTCTTCAGTCTCAACCTTTAGCTAAAAACCTTTCAAATGCTTCTCAGCAAATGTACATGGTAGAACAATCATTTCATATTACAAGTGTTTGCTTTCAAATAATTACATAAATGCACCAATTCATTTATGCATGCTGATGACAGATGGGTCAAGATATTAATCTGAACTCTGACCTGGCAGGGGGGGGAGCTGTTTCTCCTCTCTGGTCCCAGTCTGTTCCAGTGCTTTATGAGTCTCCTCCACCATTTTAGCAGGCAAGGGGAGTGGCTTTGAGATTCGATCCTCATCACGACTCCTGTGACTGTAAATACAAGGACAAGGTTTTGGGTTAAGATGCAAAGCGATGCTTAGTTCCAGCAAATCGTTGTCATTTTTTGTACATCTAAAATACCAAGGAATAAAGATGTAAACAGTCTGTATATCGAACACATGTCTATATGATTAAGCAGTGCTGAATGTGAAGCAAAGAGACAGTAAGTGAATTTTTCACTAAGCATTTTTAAGGATTAATGCATGCCTTTTGGCCAAAAAAAGGCAGACAACACAAAACCACATGGCATTCTGTCATTATCAACAAAGAACACACTCAATAAAACACTGTTTACTGTAAAAGAGAAACTGCTGCAAAGGGGGTGGAGGGGTGGAAGAGAGCGAGAGATCGAGCACAAGACAAGGACAATGCAAGGCTATAGCAGTTAGGTAGTCTTGAAGGTCACAGCTGTGTTTTGTTGCTCCTTTGCTGGGTTATATTTAGACCAGCCCATCTGATCTGGAGTGATGGAGGATGATAGGAGAGAGAGAGAGAGAGAGAGAGAGAGAGACGCCAGGTGGAGTGGTACTGGTCCTGAGTGCTAAATGAGAAATTGGCCCTTGAAAAATCAGCACATGGCCACAGAGAACCAGAGTGTAACCATTCAGTAACCTTTAATGTCATATTGAGCACATGGAAAGCAGTGTTTATAGACTGCAAAAAACCCTCTCGCTTTACTGCTGTTCCTGTCTAAATGCAGGCACACGTCTCCACATGTGGTCCTGTTTAATTCATGACGCTGATTAATATTCTTCACAGCAGTTAGTACGGGCAATAAAAAAGGACATTATACAGACAACTAAGTGTAATGCTGCGTTCACATGCCAACTGTTTAAACCAACAAACATACAAATAAATGCTGTCCCGTCTATTGTTTCACTAAATGACCATGATAGGATGATTAAAAAAGTAAAATGTGATGTAAATGTTGTCATAATTAATCAGTGGTCCTGCTTTATTCCAGGAATACTATTGCATCCTGGAAGAGAAAAAATTTCCAGTTTCTGCCAACCTTATTGCTGCACTATTATATACACACATACATATATATAGGTTGTCTTGTTAATAATTATAATATCATCACTATCAATCTATTCGTTTTATTCATCTCCAGTGTGTGTAAAATTGAACCTGTAGTGAGAAGCAGAAGAGGAAGGAGGATAGATTGACACTTTAAAACAAACTTCCTCCACTGATAACCCGCTGGTAAAAGAGAACCAGGCCATAAAAAGCAACCATGAAAAAGGATGCGAGGAGAGACGTTCTTAATGAAATCTTCCCATGGCAATCTTATTTATTAAGCTTTTCATTTACCATATATGGTAAACCAAACTCATTTATGAAGAACACAAATGGCTCATTAGGAAAAGAAAGCTAAGTTGGTAGTGTTTGAGGCAAAGCATGCTACAGGTCTGTTGGGATGCTTGCAAACCTCATCTGAGTCACTTACATTGGCTGAATTCTGTGCAACAGGAATCGTGTGGTTCTGATTCAGAATGATATAATACATTCAAATGAATATGAAAAAAATGAAAAATTGGATAATTTTTACATTAAAAAATGTGAAAAAGCAGAAGGAAAGTGTGGAGAGAGGGGGGGGGGAGAGAGAGAGAGAGAGAGAGAGAGAGAGAGAGAGAGAGAGAGAGAGGGGGGGGGGGGGGAGAGAGAGAGAGAGAGAGAGAGAGAGAGAGAGAGAGAGAGAGAGAGAGAGAGAGAGAGAGAGAGAGAGAGAGAGAGAGAGAGAGAGAGAGAGAGAGAGAGAGAGAGCATGAGCACAGACCTGCCATTGCTGATTTGTGGAGGAGAATGTCTGGAATGGTCTGAGGGCTCAGAGCGCCGGTCTGGGGAACGAGAGCGACTGCTCCTCTTCTTGTCATGGGATCGGTTCGAATGATCAGATGCCACAGAGTGGATATCTGAAATATCTGTCACCAAAGACAACAAAACATTAGATTTCCAAGTAAAAGCATAACATACTAATACCATACTAGCATACATAACTTACTAATAACCCTTCAGATAAAACAATCATCTTTAAGGCACATTAAATGCCAAAAACAAAAAACCTTGAGAACTAAAAACGGTGCAGGCATTATACTTAGAAACAGGAATACTAACCATCTCTATCGGAAGCATTGCCTGAGGGGATGCTGTCATCTAGATCAGGGATGTTAAGCAATGTGGCTCTCTCGTCTCTCTGCACAACCATCTTCAACTTTCCCTTCGACCTTTCAATCAGCTTCTTAGCATCTATCAGGGAGAGGTTCTCCGTCACCGTGCCATTTATCTAAGATGAGATGTTGCAAAATATTTAGGAGACATTTTACACTACAAAAAATCCAATTCTGCAGGTGGCACACATGTCAATGATTTGAAACTAACTAGCGCTTATCACCTACATTCAAAAGTTAAAGTGCAAACTAATGCATAGCAGCATGCATTCTGGCACTGATTAAAACCCAAACATTGTGATCTACAGGGGTAATAAACACATGCCACATCTGTTGCAGTGCAGTTATGACATGCAGCACCTGAAAACCTGAATATTGACAACCATATAAAAACAACTTGTTGATGGCCCACATCATCTGAGTGTTTCTCTACTTCACAGAGCCTAAAGTTCTTTCCTCTGAGCAAACATTTCACTGAAGCTAACAGAACATGAGAACTTAAAGGTAACCAAAAGGTCCTTTAGACTATAAATAACAGTGCTCTTACACAAGCATGTACTCACTATACAATAGAGAAATGTGATCAAAAACAACATCAAAACTACAATACCTGGAATCCCAGTGTGATGTAAACATTGCAGACCAAGGTCACTTTTTTGTTTTAAATTTACAAAAACCTATTTCTGAAATTTTCAGAAGATATTGCGCTGGCCTGTTCCATGAACAACCTGTAGTAGGCCCTTCTCAAATCTCACCAATTTTTTTCAGTAAACAAAATGTTAAAACCTTTTAAAAACACCCTCTAAGATGGTAACACATATGAGGCCCTAAAATGTCTGTAACCTTCACAAATATTATGTATTTGCAAACCAAGTTGGCACACAGGAGTTAACAGTTTTCTTGCTGTTTACTTTAAGCAAAAGCATCAAAATGTATACGATTTCTGCAAACCTAATGAAAATGAACATCTCATGCTCTCATCACTTGGCCATATCTATCCTTGTTTAATCAGATTTTACCACACTGCTCATTTCTAGCAGTCGTATGCTCTCTCACCTTCAGCACCACATCTCCTTCCTGGATGTTGCCGTCCCTGGCAGCCAGGCTCTCGGGAGAGATATCCTTCACGAAGATGTGGCTGGCCAGGCGAAGGCCATATTCTGCTTATAAAAGTGAAGAGCAGGAACAAACATGCGCGCCATGTTAGTATACTTATTTGGTTACATTCATCTATTCTTTTGCCAATTCCTTTTTGTTAGTCTCTAATAACATAGCTCATTCTCTAATTACAAGCCAAAACCACATTTTAGTTCAACTATAAATTAAGAGGAGCTAACTGTCAGTCTGACGTTGTGAAGCTAACCTTCATTCTTGCGAGACTTGACAAGTGTGACCTTGGCTGGACGGGAAGCCAGGTTGGAAGAGACGGAGTGGCGCTCTGAGCGTGGAGACAGGCTCCTGTCTCTAGAGGCGCTACGTTCTCTGTCCCGCTCCCGTCTTGTGCCCTGTCGATCGCCTCTAGCGCTGCGTCTTCCGTTGGCCCCTCCTCCGCCGTACCCACTCCGCCCACTCCGCACTTCATAGATCTCGTCTTCATAGCTGTCATCATCCTCGTCATGCTCAGACATGGTTTCTCGCTCTCCGTGACGTCCTGATGGGACCTGAACCTTCCTCTTTCGTCTGATTGTCTGATAGGGAGAAAGAAAGAGAGGAAGAATTCGGTTATTGACGGTTATTAAGTTAACTTTAGTTTGTGCTATGACTTGCCTCTTGACATTTTTATATTATGCATTAGTGCAAGTTGAAACAGAAGGACAGCTGAACAGGAAAACAAACCTAACGCACATTAAAAACTTACTATTTTTGCGTTCTTTCCGCTTTTCCGTAGCTGTTGCACCGCATATGCATGTTCCACGTTATCCATGGAGACAGAGTTAACCGTGACAACTCTGTCATTCTCCCTGTGAGGACATTACAGAGCATTATTAATATTTATATTAAAGATAAATAACAGGTAGCACTGCCTAATGCCAGCCATGCACTACAGGAGCGAATTTGCTCAACTTCATATATTCAAAATCTTCCAGATTGGGAGCATAAAAATATAGAAAGCAAGTCTATTCTGCGCATTGTGATATTGCTCCAAACACTAAAATATTATTGATTTTTTACACTTAAACCTTATACAAGTCTTGTGTGAATCAGTGATGTAACTAAATGATGGAATAAGCTAGGAAAATAACCAACCAAAAAAAATATATAGATAAATAATAAGCTTAAGGACATACACAGAACTGTACATCCTTGTGAAACCAAGAATTAAACCCACTTTTTTGGAAATGGACAAATATTATGAATTCCTGGGAAGGGCAGTCATGCTCCATATATCCTCTTCCAAAGAGGTTTCTGACGCAACATCATGTCTGTGCCCTCAATAAAAAAATTAAAAAAATCAGCATGTTGTTGCCAAGATTTAAGCCATGAGGCATGTTCCGTCTTTACTGCATATAAACGATATTAAAATGTCTAGTTATTAAGTTACTGCATATTGTGCTAGCAGGAGATTTACGGCCTGCTCCAGACTTAACGCACCCTTGGTGTAAAATATCAAGCCTTTAATTGTAATAAATGTAAATTGTATACATACACACATACATACACATATATATATATATATATATATATATATATATATACACATATATACATATATATATACATATATATATATATATATATATATATATATACACACACACACACACACACATACATTATATATATATATATATATATATATATACACATATATATACATATATATATACATACATACATACATACATATATACACACATACACATATATACACATACATACACATATACACACACACACAAAATATATACATTTCTTTTTAACTTCTCCCTGTATGTATGGCGAAGGATCTGTGGTGTTTTTCCGAGTGGAATGAAGTGCATCAGTCGGTACGTTTACATTGTAAACCAAATGTTTACCAAATGTGAAAACATTTGATCTGTAAAAGTCAACAGAAAGTGTTTCCTTTTCTGGTTTTTGCACTGGAGAAAGTTACACATGAATAAAGACGGACAGCCTGGAAGTGTAATACGTTTGTCCCAGGTACCCAGGCTAGCAATTTGTAAAATGGTAACTTGGGTGTCTTCTGTTATTACTGCATGACCTACTTCAAGCTGCTTTATGTTACACTGTGCTACAAGCTGCAAGTATGTGTGATATTTCAGGCAGGATTTGTTACAGTGTTGGATTGGATTCAATCAGATCTAGGATCGAGGTCATCTCTAATATTGAACTGCTATATAATAACAAGATTTCTTTGCCTACAGACAGTTCCTGCGAGTATGTGATGCTAAATTTTTGCCTAATAATTTATGTCCTGAAAGAAAAAAAAGTCTCTCATGTATGCCAAGTGTGTAGAAGTTTCAAGCAGGAGTTGAGCATTAAATTGAATTTTACGTTTAACATCAACACCCTCTGGGTTCAACAGAATGTTTGATCAGGCAAATCATGACTGATACCTTTAAATTTGCTTCTTTAGTCATAAATAATGCATTAAGAATAATGTAGCCTAGTAAGAAAAGCTGTTTTTTGCAAACTGCAAATCTCAATCATGCAAAGATGCTTGCAAAACAGATGTCAGTCTCAAATAGACCTGTCTGTGTGAACACAGACCAATGGGCACATTGTTGGTGTAGAAATTGTATTATATTAGCAAGCACTGTTTTCTGGAGGCAGTTGTCTTATTTAACTGACTATATTAAGGCTTAAATGTGTGTTATATGAGACATAACGTACACTATCGGCAAAAGGTCTGGGCAAATGCTCATAAAATTTATATTTTACATTAGAATAATAACGCAGACATTAACGCTATGTAGTACCATAAGGAATTATGCATTAAAATGAAAAAAAAAAAACTCTTCTAGTTTCATGAAAAACATTCACTCAAGAAGCTTTTCTTTTTAAAAAAAAAAAAAAAAAAAAAAAAAAGCACTATTTATACACAAGCGGACAATAGGTTCACTATATACTTTGACCATATAAACATATTTCAACCGTAAACCTTTATTAAACTGTGTTTAAGACAATTTAATGTAGTGTGCTAAAACTTTTAACAGGTAGTGCAGGTTTACAATAAGAGAATGTATAAGCTAGAAAACTGTCTTACTGCAGTAGGCCCTCTGCTGGCCCTCCCTTGAGCACATCAGAGATGACTATAGACGTCTCTCCGCTCTGGAAGTGGGGGTTGTCCCTCCCGCCTGAGATGGCAATTCCAAACCCAAACCCTGGAGCCTGCAGAGAGGAGTCCAAAAGGTTACGAGTAGAAAAAGAACATGCTACACAGACACAAACTTTAAAATGTTGCACAATTACGTTTTCATACACGCTACTCAGCGACTGCATTTTAAATCAGGTTTTAGCATCATGTTCCACAATGAAGAGCTTTAAAGTGGAAAACTGATGATGCCACTTAAACTTGTGTGTGAACACTGAGTCAAGCTCATGCTGTAGACTAGTGATGGATTTAAATAAGTCATGCTGTGCTAAAAGTAGTTTTTACTATTGTTTAAGTAACATGTAAAGAGCAAAATGTATTTTTCCCCCTTTATATGTGGCGATGTTCTTCCATGACATTTTCCTCTGGGTGAATCTAATCAAATTGCTTTCACTACACTAATTATACCTTATTATTACTTGCTACACCTTAGGCAGAGCCAAAAAGCAATGAATAGCAGGTCATTTGGGATCCTCTGTGAAAAATGTTTGATGATTATGCCTTCATGATGTGCTTTCATCATGTGCTTTTATTATTTATTTTTGGGAAATGTAACATTATTGTTGTCTTTTTAAAATGCTTAAAAATAAATAAATAATAGCTAAAATATTCATTTAGGTTTCAATTTTAATTTTCTATATTGTGAACAGTTACATTTCAGTTTTACTCTCTGCTCAGATCACCAGATCAGATCACATGGGAAAAAAGAATGCAAACTGGAGAGAAGGTAAGATAAAGGAAAGGCAGTGATGATCAAGCACATACAGAGAATAATGGCAATACAAAAGGCCTTATAATGCAAGCAGGGACTAGAACAAAAGGAAGATATTGCTACCAGTGACAATGTGCAGAAGCCTTACTTTACACAGTCCAATTCTCTGAATTAGAGACATCAATGGTACTTTATAAATGACCTTGACTAATTTAGGAAACTGTTCAAATTATGGTTCAGTGGAACACAAGAGCTTGGATCTTTCACAATATCATGTTAAAGGAAGAAAACAAAAATCGAAAAACAAAAATGAAACAATACCCACCCTGTGTAAAGTTACTGTGTGCTGCTCCCATATCACCGTCTCCTCCATTGCTGCACTCTGCTTTAGGAAAAAGAGAAGACAATCAAAGCATAAGTTGAGATTTACTTCCAAATTAACATCCTGCACACCCTGAAGGGATGACGTGCCTTAAAATACACTTGAAACTCAGCAGCAGCGCAGCATCGGAATGTTTCTAAACTAGTGTTTGTGTTTTCCTTGGGCTCCTATTAGCCGGTGCATGACTACATGATTTCCCCGAGAGTCTAAATGACCTTGATGTGCTGCACAGTGATGGGTTCTTTTTGCAATGCTATTCTTCCTTCCTCACTTATACTGTCTACACAATGAAAAGAAATCAAAAGGCACATTTGAACATTTATTTATTCATTCATGCATTTTTGCATTCTTTCTGGAAAACAACAGCGTCGTTATATTATAGGACATTATGGTTAACCAACTTTAACATAATTCCACTATTATTGTATAAACAAGTGATAAGCACAGCAGACTTTAGCATGAGATGCTCTGAAAAGGACAATATGCCATTAATCCAGTCAAAAGTGGCAAGAGAGACCACTAAGGCCAGTCAGAAAGGATGAGCTGGTGTCGTTTTAACAAGGCCTGTAGGCTGCACCTGGCAGGATATCCACATATTAAGTGGTGCTTAATGTCCTTCTCTTTTTCACATGCATACACACACCTGCACTCCAATGAACAGTCATCCCTCATCCTCATCTCTACACGTTTGGGTTTTCCCAATATACATTCTAGGTGACAAGTGAAATTTACATTTGTAAGACTTCAGTTAGCCCAAGAAACAAGCAAACCATATACTCTCACCTAATAATTACGATATACTGCATATCAGTATACATGAAAAACCCTTGCAATCTTCAGCTTGTTGTACATTCACATGAATGAGTTCATAATCAGAGAGGAAGTCTTTAGTAAACACTTCCCTAATGTCTTCCTTTGGCATTGTTTAAACAAGCTAGAAGTCTAAAGGGAAGCTTGTGATTGCAGAGTGCAGCATACCTCAGGACAATGGGATAGCTGTGACTGAACTAAACAAACAGAAAGTATGCAGGTCTTTTAGAGAGCTTTAACTAAGAACCTCATCTGACAGGAGCTCATGCATCTCTGTGACGGATGAGTTTTTAGACCTTCATCTTAGCAGTGGGGTTGGGAGGATTCAGTGGGCATTTCTGCCAGGCAGACATTCCACACCGCAGTCCATTCCTCTGCGCCTCTAACCCAAACACAATTACTTAGCCAGTCTCTTTCTGCCATCTCTGCAACACAGCGCCAATAAAACCCTGGCAGGAGAACAGGAGAAGACTGCACAGCTTTACCGTAATTTAACAGCCTCCAGTGGATGTGGGCGATGAAGTAAGATGGATAAAAGTAAACGGGCCTTGCTAGGTTAAACACAAATTTCTCTTTACCCTTCTGGTGACTGCTGTACTTTGAGGATAAAGGCAAACAAATTTCATCTGATAATTTTGAGGTCAACCACACTGCATCTTAAGCAGCAGCTACCTTATTCAGTACAGAAAAAAGAAAAAGAAAAAAAAAAAACAGATCTGACTCCCATGACTGGCAAACAAAGCTATAAGTGTCACGGGAGAGAGGAACGCCAACCATCCTACTTTCAAAGGTGGGCCAAGTATGCTCATTAGACGCCCAGCTGGGATTGCTGTGACACAGCCATGACACAAACCTGAGTCACTTGTGAGCCTTTATCCTAATATTAAAATGTTATTCTATTGCCCATCTCACTGTCCCGATAAAACAAGTGTCTGAGAAAGCATCCTTCCTAAATTATCCACGGTACGCTCACTCTCATTCAGCTGCTTTCTCGTATGAGGTGAGCACACTGGCCAAGTAATCTCATTCCGGGGACCATTAAAGCGCAATGAAGCATCAGAAATGGAGTATTAATTAAAAAACAAAAATTGTCTCTACGGGGGGCACGGTGGCTTAGTGGTTAGCACGTTCGCCTCACACCTCCAGGGTCGGGGTTCGATTCCCGCCTCCACCTTGTGTGTGTGGAGTTTGCATGTTCTCCCTGTGCCTCGGGGGTTTCCTCCGGGTACTCCGGTTTCCTCCCCCGGTCCAAAGACATGCATGGTAGGTTGATTGGCATCTCTGGAAAATTGTCCCTAGTGTGTGAATGAGTGTGTGTGTGTGTGCCCTGCGATGGGTTGGCACTCCGTCCAGGGTGTATCCTGCCTTGATGCCCGATGACGCCTGAGATAGGCACAGGCTCCCCGTGACCCGAGGTAGTTCGGATAAGCGGTAGAAGATGAATGAATGAATGAATGAAAAATTGTCTCTAATTTCTAATTCAACAGCAGGTGAAAAGTTGTGGGAAGCTATAAGTGTGGGAAATGTACTGAATGAGGAAACAACTATTGTTTCACCAGAGTTCTGTAGGACATGGAGATTTTTATTTGATTATTAATTTCACTAATATCCATCTAAATAGACTTGTTCATGACTATAGCCTGTAATAAAGAACAAGTATTTTTTTATACAGATGTAGGCAGAATGGCCCAATTTCTGTACGTCTAAAATCACCAACTTGCTTTTTAAGGATGCTTTACGGAGTACTGAATTTGAAGACCAAGGTAAAAGGAAAACCGAAAGCCAAAAATTAAGTTCTGATATGAACGAAAACAAATTGAGAGTCTAGTCTAGTCTAGTGAGAGTCAAATTACACACAGACACACACTTGCACACAGACACACACGCACACAATGCATTTTAGGCTTTTAGTATTAATTAAATGGAAAAGTATGAACATAGGATTACCAGTAAATATAAAAGAATGTTTTTGATTACAGTTTTAACCTCAAGAGGTTTTAGAGTTTTATATGCTTGCAATTAAAATCATCTGCGCGCGTTGGAGCTCAAATCCTTAGGAAAATACATAGGATTCAACTCATCCTACCAGTCTGAAGAAATCTCTCATCCTCGTGGTCTTAAGGAGCAATGGAGATGTGCGCACAGAATCCCGCTTCCCTAGCTGTTGTCCTCGACGCAGGTGAGTTCTGAATCTCCTCTAGTTCGGCTCTCCATGAGGTACTGAACACAAATTCGGCAATGCTAACATTCCGTCCTCGGAAACACAATTCAACTCACTCCCTCCCTTCGTGGGTCGTTCACGAACTCCTTCGCGGTCCACTGGAGCAAGGAACAGATTTCCAAGCTCGCTGAAACGCATCTTTAAATCACTTATTTTTGTTTTAAACTATTTTCCCGTTGCCTTCTGCGAACATCGGCATCACATGTTTTCTCGATTTATCCTCGCTCTCCTTCTAAGCTTCCGGTCTTACGTAGTACACTCCGAGCATCATGGGACAATAACAAACGAAATATACCTGGATTTTTTTTTTTTCATCTTATAAATGAACTATGAATATGTATTTAAAACGTTAAAAACGTGTGTTTTAATCTTACCGTTATAGGAAATAAAACGTGATCTAAATGATCTAATTATAAGGTAGTAAAATACATTAAATGACTTCACGCATTAATGATAAAATACATTCTTATAAATACAAGACAAAGAAAAAAATATCATGATTGCTGGATAATCAGGTTATTACACTCTCTCCCTACCTAAAAAAAAATGTCATGCCCTCATGGTTTGGTAGATTATCACATGATGTAAACCTCACCAAAATTATTAAAGGGGGAACTTATCCACTTGTGTAAACAGGAAAACCTATTTAACTGTAGGGGAAACAATACTATTACTACCTGGGGTGTCATAGGTAAGTCTAGAAGGAGCTTTCCTAAGTCTTTGAGATCTTCCAGTCTTACGATCAGTCTATAAGTCATCTTGAGAGTCAGGTTCTGTATCAGGCGTTATAGTTTCTTGAGTCTGTCTGTGTTACTTGCCTCTTGTAGGTCAGAGTGTTCAACTGTGCCAGTTCTAGTCTCTTCTCTGTCGGCTTCTCGCTCCTGAACAGGTTGTAACTCTGCAGTGTGATCTTCAGGTTGAATATCACTAAAACTGTCACTAAAACAAATTCCACGCATGTGAAAACATGCCTGGCAATAAAGCTGATTCTGATATCAAAATTCAGACTGAATGTTTCCGACGTTTCTTTATCTGTTAGGGTATTTTGTACTGCGAATGGCATGTCATACCATAGCCCAACTTCTTCCTCCTCTGAGCCAGTGTATTCATCCTTCATGTTCTGACACTTCAGGGTTTTCGAATAAGTTTATCATCACCTTTGTTCTTGTTTTGTCTTTTCTTCTGCCTTATTTTTCTCCTTGGGACAAGATCTGGGTTTCGCACTGGATCCAAACATACTTTCTGCCCCAGGGGCAAAATATGATTACGATGGAGGATTTTGACAGGTCCATTTCCATCTTTCGGTCTCAGCTGAAACACAGGTACGTTGGACATTTAACTTTCTGCAACATGAGGCGTTGAAACCCAGCAGTCTGTGCAGGATAGTGACGTTCGAATGGAGTTAGGCTGCAACTAATGAAAGTGACTGGTCTGAGCCCATTTACCTCGGTCTTAGTATAAAACTCCTCCTAGTCCTTCTCAACTAGCATCAACGTGTAGCATATAGGGTAAATGGGGATTTGCAAAGGCCAGCACGAGAGGGTCAGTAAGTCTTCCTCAAAACCAGCCTCGCATTTGTCGTCCCACCGACAACCAAATGGCTCTGATGGATTGAGGTAGGTTTGTTCCAGCTTTTTCTTGGACCTTTTCACATGAGGTAGGTAACCGGACAAAAGTTGGTTCAGAGGAAAAGCAACTTTGGAATAATCTTTGACAAAGCATCTGTAATATCCGCAGAATCCCAGGAAAGATCGTAAAGCAGTTACAGTGGCTGGTCTGGGCCAAGTAGTGACTGCTTCTGTTTTCTTTGGATCTGTAGACACTCCATCTTGCGACACAATGTGGCCAACATAGGACAAAGATGGTTGACAAAACTGGCATTTGTCTAGGGACAGCTTAAGGCCCGCCTCAAAGAGGAGTAGTTGGTACTGTAGTATCCACTTCGCTGAACCATTTGCTTCCATTTAGACAAGACCGTGCATCTTCGATTTTAGGCACCGTGTACTGATCAGTCATAGTGTGCCTGTTTAGTCCACACACATCCGGATCTTGATGTTTTTATTTCGGACGACTACTATAGGGGATGCATACAGACTGCGTGACTCAGTGATTATGCCAGTTCCTTTTAGTTCTGACAGTTGTCTGAGCGCTTCGAGATCCGCAGGTGGCGGACGACAAGATCCTTCTCGAAATGGTTTGTCATCATTCGTTTTGATAGCATGTTGCATGCTGCATGCTTTTACTGCAGCCTACATCAAACTCATGAGTAGAAAAAACATTGCTGCGTTCCATCATTTTGTTGATTAATCTTTCTTTCCATTTCTTAGAAACAGGTGAGTTTCTGAAGTCGAAAGATGACGGGGTCAGTTTCTTTGAGGGCTTGAGATCAGTCTCTTTATTGAAGAACTTTTAGTGTCCAAGACAGTTATTCTTCTGGAACTTACAGCAATGGCTGATTGCAGTTCAGGTCTCACTAGGAGTTGATCAGCGAACCTTGGTTCTTCCGTAAGATCATCAGATCATAGCGTCATACGTAAGATCATCAGATCATACATCATAGCGTCTCTTTATAGACATACCGCGTATGAAATAACTATCTATGTAACCATCAGTAAAAAATGCGTCTCATATAGCACGTTCATCAAGCACTTAGAAACACTATAGCAACAATTAGAAGTGTCATGGATTCTACAAGATTTCCGACACATTCCTTTGAGATTCCTTTGGGTCCATATTGACATGACTGCACCTGAAAAATCTCAAGGAATTGTATGATGCACTTTCATGCTGCAAATTCCATAATCCTGTTCTACCACACTCCAAAGGTGTTCTACTGGATTCAAATATGGTGACTGGGAAGCCACTAAAATACAATGAACTCATTGTGATGTTCATGAAACCAGTTTGAGCTGATTTTTGCGTTGTGACATGGTGCATCATCATTACTGAAAGTATTTATTGAATGATGGTAAACTGATCACGACACGATGATTTTGAGGTATTAAAGTGCCCAAAGTGTGCCAGGGAAAGATTCCACACACCATCACACCACCTCCACCAGCCTAGACTGTTGATACAAGGCAGTCTGGATAAATGAGTTCACGCTTTTGGCACCAAATTCTGACCGTGGTTTCAAAAAATTAATAAAAAAGCTAGTAGTTAAATACTTATAAGTAACTGCACTGCTTTGCTTAGATTTAATAAAGATAATGTATTAGGACACTGATTTCATCAATGAGATCTTTGTGATGATGCATGAATGATTACATTCCCTTGACATTTATATGGAACAAAATGACTGGAGTATAAAAAAAATAAAATAAAATAATAATAATAATAATTTAATGTGGACAGTCCCATATAATTATGCTCAAGAAAAAACATACCCGAATAAGCATACTAGTCAATAGTGTTTAAAAAACAAACATACATAGCAATAGAACCTATATTGCTCCAATCTTATATAACCTAGCAATAGAAGCCACCATCTCACACTTTTGCTTTTTCACAGTTCCAGAAAACCAGAAGGCTTTAGTTGCACATTTAGTGAGGCCATTCAGCTTCTACTGTAAACGTAAGCCAATCGAGATTTCCACAGTGTAGGAAGGAGCCTGGCACAAGTGTCAGCTGACAGCTCTCTCCACTAAGGGGGCTGCAGGCTGAGATTGAAGCAGAGCCATTTGGGCCCACACACACAGATGGATCAGACAGCTGAGTGCAGCTCTAACGAGAGACTGGGGCCAAGCACACTCTAAAAAAAGGCAGTTGTCAAAAATCAGCTCATCAATAATAGCAAAGCAGATGGGATGGAAGAGTTATCACATCAGCATATTACTATTTGTGTGTTATTGCATTATATAAACTCCCTGGCCAATTTAATAGGAACACTTGTACACCATTCATACAATTATGCAGCCAGACAAATTTAAATGTAATATTTCTCATTTACATTCTTACAATTTTTTTTTAGATTCCTGTAATCTAAAAAGAAAAGGATGCTTTGTGACCATGTCCATTGTGAAGTGCTATTCTCATGAAATTGAATTGAACCATGTACCATCAGCCTGAATGATCAGAATGGTTTGCGCCGACAGGAAGGCCGTGGTGACTCGAAGAATTCAAAATAAATTGACTACAATGGTTAACAGAAATACATCTCAGAAGATTGAGTAAGTTGGGCTACATCAGGTTCCACTCCTGTGAGCCAGTAACAGGAGTCTGAGGCTACAGTGGACACAGGAACACTAAATCTGGCAAAAAAAAAAAATTATATATTTATTACCACTTCAAACTGATTTTATAAACTTTTTTATAAATCTCAACTAGTCAATAATGGAATTAGAGAATCATATTACTCTAATAGGACAACAGTTTGCACTATATTTACATAAGCAGAAAAGAGTCAGTGAACAGTCAGTCGAAGAACAGTAAGAAAATAAGCTTTAACTTTAAGCCAGAAGAAAATTTGATTAGGTATGATGTAGTATTTCGAAACAGAACACCTGGATCAGAGAACGCTGAAGGTCTTGACTGCCATTCAGACATGTTATACATTCCTGTTGAGTCCAGAGAAACTCAGCAGTGGTTTAGCCAATCGGGTAAATAATGTATCTATAGGTTTATAGGGTGTAGATTTCTCACTACACATTATCCCCACCGCGACATGTTTAGTTATGTTCTCTTATCCTAGAATGGTTTCCAAGCACTTGGCCTGAGATTGGTACAGTCCCACAGCATATTTTCCCCTCTCCCCAGTGGTAAGCCTAATGGGGTGGCAAGAGTATTGGACTTCCCGTGGGGAAAGATTGCTGTTTAGACAGTAAAATAAAACTATAAAAGATAGAAGCTTTCAAAAACACACACATGCACACTGTGCCTTGTTTGTTTGTTTACCTTTACAGCATATACAAGCTGTAAAAAGTTGGCTTTTATTAGTAAATGCTCTTCAATTATCACAGTATTTTCCCATCATTGGCAAATGCACTTGGATCTTGGTATGGATCTTGGCTGCCTGTCAAAATGTGATCTCAAAGCATGACTCAGGTGGTCAAAGACGTACAATTCCGTCATATATATTTAAATTCCGTCATATATATTTAAATGATTTTCTGTGCATGCAAAGGTCTTTGTTATGCATGAGTCGCTACAGTGAGATGCAGTAACATTTTGAGCTAATGATGAGGAAAATTGTCAGTTTAAGCCCCTTAGCTATTAGGCCTTTAACCCTTGTTCAGCTGTATGTGTGGCCTATAACTCGTCTCAGTCACACATTGTGTTGGATAAAAGAACTTGGCAAATGAATAAATGCAAATGACAGTAGAAGCTGTTTAGTCATTATCAAGTTACAAAGAGCTATGACAGTATATTGCGCACTGTTTATCATTATACTTGCATAATGACAGACAAAAAGAGTTGGTCTATCCATCCATCCATCTATCCAGATTATTTGCCTAAACCAGCATTTACCTACACAGCTTACATGTTTAGACAAAATCTAATTCTTTATAAAGTGCAATAGCGGTTAAAGTGTGAATTGTGACCAGCCATTTTTACCAGCACTGCTTACAATGTCAGATATTACTGATTCATGTACAGAGGAGAATGAACAAGTGCCCTAGTTTTAACAGAGAGCCTAGCTGCAGAACAAGGATTTACTGTCAGCAGAGGAAAATGAATACCTTCAGACACCAAATAACTGTGTCACCATGAGGCATCTTCAATCAAGATTTCACTGGTCAGATGTTCTACTACAAAACAACGGATATGTTGATCAGTCATAACACAGAAACAGCAGCATCAATACTTCTACAATAAAAAGTGTAAAAACAGCCGACCTGCTGAATATAGTACAAAGAGGTGCACTTTAAAACACACTGTGTATAGTACTGCAGGCTCTCCCTCATACACACAAACAACCTGTAAAACATGCCGCTTTTAACGGAAAATGGGTGTCATCCTGCTGACGTATGGTAAATGTCCACTAGCTAGGGACTAGAAATGCTAGTGCTAGAAATCCTAAGTGACAGTAGAGGTCATAACATGATACAGGAAGAATGGCACACTAGGGGATACTGTGACATTAAGTACACACATATGTCCATGTACATACGTCAACGCTTCTCTTTTCTAATTATTACACAGACAGCTAGTTTGTAGTTCAGCATCAAAAACAAAAAACTTCTGCGATATGATGTTGGACAACAAAGGTCTATATGAACGTACAAGCCTAATTACATGGAATCGTACCAACTGCATTTCCGGCTGATAAAATTAGATTGAGCGTAGTGAGCAACAGTTTTTACTCAACTATCTACTTACAGCAGTTTGTGTCCTCACCACAGAAGACTCATCTCTACCTCCAAACTCCCACACACCTTCCAGTGGAGGATGCCGCAGGTTTAATTGTCCACTGACACGAGCTTCATCTTCAGTAGAAGACCAAGACTTTCAGTAAGAACAACTGATTTAATCCCACATTTGATTGCAACTCAAAATAGCTCCACACTCTCTCTTCCTACACAGGCATATAATTTTTTTTTTTTAAGATCTATCTCCATCTGCACCTATGTCTCTTGTTCAGTCTCTTTCTCCTCTCTCTCTCTCTCTCTGTCTGTCCCTCCCTCCCTCCCTCTCTCGCGCGCACACACACACAAATAAATCCCAGCGGCCTGGCAGCATTCTGGAGTGTGCATAGAGGGAGGGGAGCTGCAGTTGTGCTACACTGTAGACCTCTGTTCAGTAGGAGCACAGATCCATCTGCAGTGTAAAGTGCTGTACTGGCCTTAACCCTTACAGTGCCATGAGAGACAGTTCTTGTTACACTCAGCAATAGTCATTCTAGTGGTTGCAGAGAATTAATGGAATGGAATCCATTACATCATTTTAAATGAACTCAAATCTGTCTGAGGGAGAATTTTACAGGTTCCCCCACATACAAGTGAAAATGATTTGATCTAAATTAAAAGGACAACAGGACATCATAAAATGCGTCAACATCACTGATTCGGAAGCAGTGACATATGCATATCACACCCGGTTGGGAACTCCACTGACATACAAGTCCAATATGCTGCATAGCGAGGTTAACACAGCATGGTTTCCTTAGAACTTGTGCCAAGGTGGCTTTCAATCTAGCTTGGTCTCTAGTGCACAGACGCACAAACAGCAAGAGTCCTTTTAGATATTTTACATACAGGTGAACCAGCTGGGATAAGTAGTCTGGTAGCTGCTGTAGATCATACAGGGATATACAGATCATCAATCTCTCAGAGGTGTAAAGGTCTGGAGTGACAGAAATGGGGTCTACATAACTCCAAACACACAAACACATACACACACAGCTTGTCTACAAGCTTTCTGGCACACAGTCATCATGGAATGTGTGTCACTACCCGGGCTGGGAGTGCTGACAGATTCCATGCGCGTTTTCTTTTCCTGCCTCTCTATATTGAAGCCATGCTGACACAGAGCAAACGTGAACATGGACCACATCCAGTGTAATAAGCAAACAAGGCGCTATAGAATGCTAACAATTGTGTAAACATGTAAAGAGTGTCCTGTATATCCGTGTTTATCTGCAAACCTGCGCCTAAGGAAGGCAAAAAAAGTCAGTCTTTGCTCAGAGCAGAGATCGGAATTTGTAAATATCAATCCTTTAGGAAAAAATATGGAGGAAATATATCAAGCTCGGGTGAAGCTGCTCTTCTATAGATCGGAAGTCTATAAATAGCCCTGAGCTGCTGATGCTACGATACCTTCAATAGCAGATAGGCAATGCGTAAAGCTGCATATGGAGAGGATGAAGAGCATGCATGATGAAGCTTAAATCACATCAACATATTTTACCTTGTACCAAGGTCAACAGTGATGACCAGAACTCTAGTCTTTGTCACACTAGCAATCATGTCACATTATTGATCAAGACTTGCCATGAGATTAGAGGATGTCTAACTTTAGTTCACTTAATATAATGCAATACATTAACCTTGGCTTTCCGCTCAATGATTAAGACGGAAAAAACGTTTAAAATCCAGCAAGTGTGTAAGATTACATACTTTTCTAAAATCATGAGCAATTCTTTCCACACCTTTAGGAATAATGAATGTTTCGTTAAAGGGCATTAATAATACACTAGCTATGCTTATTGATGCACGCTGTGATCCCCCTGAGAAAGAATCCAGTGGAACAAGAAGGACCACACTAGTATTAAATCCTGCTCTAGAGCTATAACTAGGCATAGCATTACTCACACACTGCAGGTAAAACCAGCTTAACATGCATAACTGTGATGCCTTTGCTTTTGTTCCAGAATGTTCGAAAACCTTACACACGGCAAGACACAAAAACACACAAAAAAAAACCCCTGCTTTAAGCCAGGTTTAGAGCCGACCAGATCCGGCGTGCTTGTGATTTATTTTGTAGGGTCTGTAAACACCCTGTTGAGTGAAGCTTCAAGGACGTACATAATGAGCCCCTTAACTGTCATGCACAGGGAAGCAGGTAAATGCAGCATGTTAAAGCTCGAGCGAAGATAACCATTTTATTTGGGATATTATTACGCTAATCAGGTAAAACATTAATTCGGTTTTAATTTAATTAGACTTTAAGAGTTTTACAACTGAGAAGATGTAAAATAGAATAATAATAATAAAAAATAAAATAAATAAAAAAAAGTCACCTGTATACTTCACTGAGCTCAGTGGAGATGTGCTGATAAGCAACATTACATGCAAAATCTCTCGTTCCCCACACATACACACATTACTCTCAGTGATGTATGAGCTGACAAAAGTATGAAAGGTACCTCACCTGATATATAGACAGCAGGGATCTCGTTTCAGTAAGAGAGATTAATGAGAACATAAGATCAATCTTTGGATTTCCTGTTCACATCTGTACACAGGAGGTGTAATGTCATGGCGTGAAAAAGGTTTCTCACCTTGCATCAATAGACAGAAGATGAAAGGAAACACTTAATTCAGGACACAAAATTTAACTCACATCCTCAAGCCCTCATCATCATCATCCAATACATCAGGCTGCTTTGGCGAGTAATGTGCACAAGAATTTGACTAATCAGTTACTTTTTTATGTAAGTGACTAATCGGTTATTTAAAAATGATTCTGAATACAATGCAAACCTATTTTTCTTTGGCCTGATGTAAAATAAAATAGAGCGTTTATTACATTTAAAATGCATGTCTATGCCACAAGGCCCGGCTCCATTGCTTGGTTATGTTTACTAAAAACACTTAAGTGGGAACCAGTTTGTTAGACTGCAGTGAAGCTTCACTTTCACAAAGTCAAGTGTGGTGATATTTTAATGGACATGAAAAAGACCAGTTAGGGCAGGTGTAGACAGAAACAGGAGAAAAAAAAAGTGTACCTGCAGTAAAAGTTTCAAACAGGTCTACAAGGCACCATATAGGAGTTCTTACACCACTATTCTACAGTGTATGCAATGAGCACTGATGGTGAATAGAAAAAACCCCACTTAAATGTGGTAGGCTGGAGGTGCTTAATGAAAAGAAAGAAAAAATAATAAATCACTACTATTAAAGGTTTGTTTGCCTCACTGGACATGCCCACATCTAGCTGCTGATGGTTCTATTACTCATGTCAGCAGACGTAATTCTCTCAGTTAAAAATGACGAGTCTCTGTTCATTTAGTCTCTGTGATCTGTATGCCTAAACACTCCTTTACTCTAAATTACTCCACAAAACTGACTCTACCTTTAACTTCTCTCTGTAATGCCGTTTTCATAACTCTGTGTATTAGTGGGGTATAAATTTAAAGTAATATACATCAGGGGAAAAAATACAAAAAGAACCTTTTCCATTTCATCATTATTCTATTTGTAATTATTTTGCATTTTGAGCAATAGCAATAACAATATTGCCATCATCATCGCCATGAATCATACCATTCAGCGTAAACAGGCTCCTGACCCACTACAATCCTGAACAGGATGCTAGTCAGTAGCACTGTGACCCTGATGGTTACTGAAATCATCTCTAAACGTAAATCTTTATACGTTGTTGTACCAAAAACAAACAAACAAACAAAAAAAAAAAAAACACTTTTATATTTCAGACTTCATTTATCGTAACTCCATAACATTTTCCACCAACTTTTGTTCACAACTCATATTTGGTTCATCCCTACAGTCAACTAAACTAAAATTAAAAGAAGACTTTCTTTGACTTTCTTGATCATCAAACAAACCTTAGAAAGAAATGCTGGCAAACTGGTAGCTGGTATTTAAGTTAACTTGTAATACTACGATAGAAAGTCTGAGACAAGGCTGTGTGTATGTGTGTAGATCCATGTGCACCATCTGTAAGGTAAAACCATGTGTACACACCATAAGGCCTACGTCCTGCTGACAACCAGCTAGGTAATACTACACCAGCCAGCAGGAAATACAGTCTTCATTAGTGCCACGTGTCACTGGTGACCTATGACCCCAAGAAAGTCATCAGCGCAAGGTGTTTGTGAACGTGGGAAGAGGAACACACCCTGGGAGCAGCTAGTGAATGTACAACCTACATTTCATACTAGTATGGTCAGCAAAACTCCCTCCCTTTTGCTTACACGGAAAGACGGATGATGTCAGAGTACAAATGGGAGTGCAGGAAACAAGGAGGAGTTGTTAAAAAAAAAAACAACAACGTATGACTGCATATGCTTAGTATGTGGTTTTACCCCCTCTGAAGAACCACAGTATCTGTGTGTCACACGTCTTTGTTTATCTTCATAGAGTCCAAGAAACTGGATACTCATGTCCTTATCTTAAACACGTAAAAAGTAACATGTGAATCTGCTTACAGCACCAACCCATAAATAGTCAAAATGCAAATGAGAGATTTTAGTCACAGTTGTACCCGAGATGATGGGGCACGTTTTAACTCTCTCAGACATTTGCATACCTTTGTGTTTTGCATGTTGCCATTTTTGACAGTTACATCAAGCATCACATTTCCCCAAACTCAGCAGACCTTTGGCGGCAAAAAACACTATATATGAAAATATGAACGAAAAAAAAAAACTCCTGCTGACAGAACAGGAAAAGCTACTGATTAAATCTTACATTTCACAGCCACGTTCAGCAACATTAACACCATAATATCTGTATCTAACATCGAGTTCCCCAAATGTGCACATGCTTCAATAGCTAACACCTCAGTAATCATCTCTAAACTCAAACTGTTTCATAAAGGAAGAAACAACAGAGAGCAAATAAGAACACATCATTCTTACCCTCATCATGTTCTCTAGAGTCCATTTAAGTGTTTTATAAACTACTGAATGTGTTCTTGCTTCACTGGAGGCACTGAGCTCAGAGCAGCAGCAGCAGCAGCATCATCACTGAAAACACTATGACGGCTCTATTTTGGGATCTCATGTCTCAGCACATCCATTTCACTGGATTTTCATTCCACTCAGATTGTGCAGAGGCATCATACAATGCTCTGAGATTAGGCGATCAGAGTTAAGCACTATGTAGGAACACTTATAGATTCTTATAACAAACACTTATAACTTACTAAAATCCTAACAGCTGAACTGGTGAACAACAAAAGAGAAAGCAATTGATTATAAAAATGTCATTTTGCTCATTTCAGCCTAAAAGAAGAGACAGAAAAATTAAAGCTTTTAAAATACAGATACGTCTGGATGCTGATGTGCTGCACATTTTCAAATAAATAAATTGCGCATCTGTATGTTTCTCACAATAAAAGGCACCTAGGCTGAAATAAATGTTTAGGGCTGATACAACCACAAATAACCATTATTAATGAAATTGCACTTTATAATATTAGAAAATATGGCTTCTAAATCACTTGTTAGTCGGAGAAAATGAAAATTTCAACTATTGAAAATTTCGCTACAAAAATCACTTTTTTTTCAAGCAAAATAATAATGATGTTTGGAGAAATAATGTTTCCCAGACTGGTTAGAAGAAAATAAAAAGCAAACGTTTGCCTTTTCCCTCTAATCTGCCAACCACATAAATACTCACATTTTTTAGGAGATTATGCATAGTGGGGAACATTTCTATTGTCCCACCCCTGACTCTCACCATGTATAAAAGAGAGATTAACTCAATCAGCTCAAAACACATGCAAACTTATAGTTGAATACTTATTTGTCATTGACCAGCAGACAACTAGAAAACCTTTCAACAACCAGAAAACAAACTACAACAAAAATAATAATTAAACATAATTTTAAGTAAAGCAAGTGTATAATATACCTAATCAGTCATTAGTCTTTGGGAATCCTACCTCCTGCAGTACACACAAGGCTTAAGCACTTTTTATTAGGTGGATTCATTTGTTTGCACAAAAAACAAAAACTTTCTGAACCAGGAAAACAATGGAAACAATGACATAACCAAGCACCATAAATTCCTGTGTCGTATATTTCTCCTCCTTGCTTCACACAGTGAACACCATGTCTCATAGCCAGAATAAAGCCAATCACTTGCTGAGGTTTCACTGAGTTCGCAGCAACACAATTATACGCTTTAGAAATTTTGTTAGAAGCAGATAAATCTGTATTAACGCACTTAAATAAAGCATGATATACATCGGCCAAACAAAACAAAACTGGGCAGCTCGTTGGAGCGTTCACTTGCCTTGTTCACCTTAACTGCAAAATAAATAATATTAATGTAAAGAAATTACACTGTACCTTCTGTAGAAGTAGCACAATAAAAAAGATGAACGGTTTCAACAGGAAAGAGTATTTTCACTCAATTTATAATCCTCACATCAACATGACAGTGTATACGCTAATCTAAGTTTAATGCACTACAACTGCTGTTTCCCAGTTTTATACACTGCAAGTGAGGAAAGTTTGAAAAATTTCAACAGTTTGCATTATAAAATCTAACCGATTTCATTACAGATTAGTACGGCTAAATATAGGAAAGTTAAAAGTTCAATTCACATGTCTGTGTTATTCATCTGCACGGCTTGTATACACCGTTTCCTCAGGGCCATAGTGCAAACAGGCAACAACCACACGAGGTGCAAATACACAACAATGTGTGACATGTTTTCTGACAAGTGTTTTGTTCTCTTATGATGGCCAACAGCATCACAGGAATTACTCGACATGTTGGAGGGATATCTGCTCCGGTTAAAAAGATCACACATACATGAGCAATAAAAAATTAATCCAGCTCACGTTTCACAACTTGCAATGATATAGATTAAATGTAATACATGTGGAAAAGGCTCTATGCGTCACCTGGACTAGGTTATTGGGTGATTAAAACAAATAGACAGCCTACAGATCATGACACACAGTGGATCATTGATAGGAAGGGCAGGTCAGACACTTTCAGCCTTCCTGAACTTCAGCTAAAGTTTCACCCGAAACACAAACACGCCCATGTTAAATAACACTGCGTTTCATAGTAGGAGGAGATCCTTCACTTCAAAACAGTTTCTGCTTGGCTGTGTGGTTAAAACTCATCATCACAAATCTACTCAGGAAAAAAAAGCCAACATATATGTAATAAATAAATAAATAAATAAATAAATAAATAAATAAACACCTGCTGTGTGTTTTACTAGCTAGATATTCACCCCTAAAAACTGTTTTTCAAAAGTTAGTTAACTAGTCAGTGACTAACTTTTGTACTCGACTTACCAGCAACACACAAGTGATTTCTGTAGCTAAATATTAATGTAAACTAAACTCAAAAAAATGAGTCTCCGTATTGGAAATATTGCATTTGTGGTAAAGTATCCGTGAGGTGACGAATTTAAAACTTCAAATCGCAACGTTAGTTATTTAAACACCTGACGTGAGCGTCGAAAAAGGTTAGCTAGCTAGTTTCTCACCGCGAGGACGATGTGTGATGAAGTTACTTATCGTCACATAGACTATTATGTAATATAATATGTCTGTACGTATTTATAGACGTATTATCTGCGTTACCTGTTATTCCTAGAGTCAGTAGCTAACGCCAGTGCTAGTTATACCGACCCCAGTCTGAGGAGGCAGCCGGCTAACTAACGGCTGCTCCTGAGACGCCGTTGATTTGATGCTTTATCTTGCGGTCGTTGGAAATCGAATCGTGATCGTGTAACGTTTACATTATAAAAAGGTCCATATTAAAACCTAAAGAGAAACAGAGCGTTACCTTAGTAGATGCAGCCCTGGCAGACATTTTGTTCTTCCTTCAGCTCCTCGAAGTTGGTGTAGCGTTTATAAAACACAACGAGCTACGTTTGCTTGTTCAGAGAAAAAAAAAAAAAACAAAGCGTAAAATGTTTGGTTTCCCCCCCCGGCCAGGTGCCGCAGCGCCGGGCTAGAGTTGATAACTCAGCCGCCCTCTGTGGCCGGAGAGCAACATGTCAGCCGCGGTGTAACCGTCCAAAGTTCCCGGTGAGCTCCTTCTGTAGCGGACCGGAGCAAATACGCTATCGTTAACGACTAAATGTAATCCTTTCCGGGTGGAACTCGTCCAAACCAATATATTCAAATCTTCCTGACTGAAATATCCTTTCACACACGCGAGAAAAGGCGCTTTAACGTCCTCCGACGCTTTACCGCTGAACTGCAATGGCAGACACACAGGACGGCTCGGCTTTTCTCATAGCGCCGTGACATGTCTGTCAGGGAAAGTCCATTCCTTACTCCAAAGGGGGGGGAAACGAAAATCAAGAGCGCAAAGCACGTCTCCTTACTGTAAAACCTATCTATGGACGGTGACGTATTCCCAATATTAACACAAACTGCAGAGCCAGGTTCAGCTTCCTGCTCACATGAACACGACTGAACGAATAAAGATATCGATGTGAAAATGTGACGCCGCATTCCGAGTGGGAGAAATGATTCAGTCCGTACAACGCACGAGAGCTTTACATGGAAGCTCAGTGTAACTGTAAAGTACTGTAGCAAAGGCAACTTTACATGTGGTTGTGACCATCTAACCACACAGGAAACCTCAGCCTCTTTCATTTGCCTCTCTACTCAGTTTCTGTAGTATTCATGGATTAGGCTCTCTTGTGATGCATGAGTGAAAAGAAATAGTGCTATTTACAAGTGAATAACATGTGTATTACCACATGAATGAGAATTTAATCCTCTAACAGAATATCTATATATCTATTAGTACATGGATTCTTTTTGAAAGTTTTTTAATGCAATTTTCTGTTTCAATACTGTAAACCGGTATTAGACATGTTTTACACCATGAGCGTTCATAATGAGACAGATCTGACATGTGGACAGAGGATACATACATCTTCTGTTACAGCAAGCCGCCATCATGCCTCTGATGTTTTGGGTAAGGTAATAAAATTAGATGGCAGGGAGTCGGCTCGGTTACATAAAGGTTGTCAGGATCGGTGTCAAGTATCACACAATACTTGTTTCTGGAGTTCTGATATTGTTATTGACGGGGAAAAATCTGTGCTAATTTAAAATTTCAGGTTTCCATTTTGCTCGTTCAACAGTTCTTTCGGAAAGGAATCACTATACCTGAATATGGCAGAGTAAATCAACCAGCTTTACTGCAGACAACTGCGTAGGTATATAATGGACCCATAAGCAAGATACACAGCCCCATAAGCCAGAAAGCATTTAGCTTGCATCCAAACTGTTAAGCATAACTCAGTTTGATGCTGTATGGCAAAGCAAAAGCCTTTTTACAATTGTACACAAAGAGATCAATGAGGAATTAAGTAAAACACGTGTCCAGTTGTTGCGTAGTTTTGTAAATTGTGCCTTATCCTTATACCAATGTTGATGGTGTCAGATCTATACCGTCTCTCAAACTCGTTTACGCCATTCCTCTGGAAGCACTGTCAGTGCCCTGGCCTGCTTTTCATAACACAGGCTATTGTATAACAAAGCTAAATTGCATCTGACATCACAATAAAAAACATACAAGATCCTCTGTCCATCAATCTTAGGTTTCAACAGCAGGCTTATGTAACAGATCTGATAATTAACAACAAAAGTACAAATGGGATGCATTCCCTATTATAGCTTTGAGGAAAAATAACAAAAATAGCTAGTGTTGTACTGCAGCATCTGGTGTTTTTTTTGCATCAGGAGATGATAATCAGGAGCTCAGAGAGTGAATTATTGTCATTAGCTGCATAAGCAAAAAGCAGCGTGGCCTGTGCCGGATGTCCTCTGCGTGTGCCATCCATGTTCATGCTTTCAGCAGAAACTGTATGAAGCAACGGACAAGGCAAAGACCCAGAAGGCCCAGCAAGGAGAACACAAAAGACACTGTCTTAATCAGGACAAGGGGGGGGCAAAGTTATTTATGGTCCTACATTTTAGAGGTTTACTGGTGGTTTTGTCATCTGGATCCATCTTTGGAAACCTTTACAAAGCACCACAGTGACTAATGTTATTCAAATGTAAGCATGCATTAGGAGGACAACAGACTAATCCAGCAGCCAGAGATGATTATAGCCTGGTTTTGGGCTACAGATTAAGATTTGTCTTACATGAAAAACTGACTTTAGTCTAACTAGGGATCTCTGCAAGTATGGTAAAGCATGATAAATAATTTAATGAAAACATTTGCATCAGAGTAAGCACATTTCTGTAGCGCAGGGCTGTTGTGCTCTTTGTATCTCCCCTGATCACCACTGTCACCTTTTATCTCTAGCACTAATGAGCACAGGGGAGATTCTGTCTCAGAGTGAGCCAAGCAGAGACAGGGGTCCTGCAACGTTGCTGACGTAAGGAGACCTCATGCTGATTCCACTGGAGGATAGAGAGACAAAACCAATAGAGAGGGAGCCAACCAGTGTGGTGTCTGTTATGCTGTGACAAGGTCATATTCATACATTAAACAAATATAATGGTAATAAGATGCAGGAACATGAAGGATGGTGTCAGTTAGGTGTTGTCTCTATATCATCTACATTGTTGTGTATAGCTGTTTTCTGTTCAGCGCAAGTGCCACCCAACAAGTAATGTTCTTCCGAACATTACTTATATATATGGTGAATGTGCTAGCATCAGCAATACAGAAAGCCTGTTTACAATATACTAAAACAGCCTGGGTGAAATGATGATGATATCAATTGCTCAGTGAGGCATAAGAGCAATGAAGTACACTGTTGCTTATGGAGAACAGAACTGCAGATAATATTTACAGTTATATTTACTGTGCAGATAAACATTTCCAGTTTAAAATACTGTTTGATTCGCTAATTATTTCTAAATTCTGTTCAAATTTAAATACAAAAAATGTACTGTCTTTATATATGGTTGAAATATGTAACATCTAGTGGGATAATGAACAGTGAATCACACATTCTGTGGGAAGATTACCAAGCTCATTACAGCATTTGGCTTTTGGCAAGAATTAATAGCTTGCAAGAGCTGATAGTCCAGTAATCATAAGTCTTGCAATGAATGTATGAGATTTTGAAATTCATAACCTCAATGTTCAGGCTTTGCCAACTGCTTAGACAGCAAAAGTACAAATTGTAAATATGGATTAACACCTTAATGAGACTCGGAACTTTATAACTCTGCAAATCATTTAGCTTGACCTTAAGCAACTGTGGTTCTGACCCACACAAAGCCACTATGGAATAACAGAGTATCACTCAACAAAAAACAACAAACTGTAAATCCTCAAGCTTTTTTATTCCAGGATAAAGCTCGGTGCCAGATGTACTCGTATGACATCACACTGGTATACTCACTAATGCCTAGCATAACAACATCTAATGCCAAGTGATTATGAAGTTATCGTGCACTCACCAGATAACAGTATAGAGTTGAGCCACAGAAAGATGAACATTTCATCCTAAATATTCTTACTGATGAATTATTCCAAACATATTGATAAATGGTCTTCATTTTTATTTAGAAAATTATGTTGGTTACATACATATGTGGTTTTATCTGCACCACAAACCGGGCTGAATTAAATCATTTAATTCTAGGTCAATAGTTTAGAGAATGATAATTGTAGTCAAAGGTCAAAGCACAGATAAAGTACAGGTACTGAAATTTATGAAATAGATATTTCCCATTTTCGATTTCTGTTTTCATGAGTAGAGAAACAGGTCCTGTCAGCTGTTATACAGCAGCCTCACTGTAAAGCAATTAAGGGATTGATTTGAAAGCAGACTGATTTTGTGCCTACTGGTCTATCGATAGCTCTTAGGGGAATTATTAGTCCAATTTTATTTATTTTTAATCGTAACTCTACTTACAACTCCAAGCACAAATGCTCCTGTTCTTAACAAATTCTTCCTGGTTTTACACCAACAACATACAAGGAATATATCTAGCACCTTTGTCTGACATGCTATAAATCATTACAAATACATTTCATGGTACATGAAAGCAATATTTTCCAGGAATAAATGAAGAATGTTGAATTTTGGTAACAGATTAGATGACATGGAAGTTACATATTAATATATTTGTTTGTATTTGATATTTCTATACGCTCTAATAATGACATAAATCTGGACTCAGGTTACTCTTTCAGCCTCTCTAAACAGCTCTTTCTTTCTCATCTATCATTAAGATTAATATCTAGAACTGAGAACCCCTAAGGAGCGACGTCTTGGGATTTTGTTGTCAGAGACAGATAAGTGAGCAAACTCAGAATGATGTAGTAAAGGGCAGCACTGTAATTTAGATGACACAAACACTTGATGAAACTGTCAGTTTGCCATCTTTTGAAATTTGCATAACTAAATGTGAGAGGTTCAGTGAACAGAGGCTGAAGCTCAATGGACAGAGCCTGACATCTGGCAGGTCAAATAAATATTATCATAGGTACAAGCAGACAGCTGAACCATCAGGAAATATTGGATCAACTAATAATAGCTAGAGTTTTAGTCACCTCAAATCACTGTTGCCCAGCCCTTCTCCTGAAGACGTTTTATCCTGCACATTTTAATTAAAGCCCTGAGCTTACTTACACACCTCATGTAATTTATCAAGAACTTTACAGCTAAAAAAGGCGTGTTTTATATATAAAAAAAATAATCTGTCATTTATTGTTCAGGACACCTTGTTGAGTATTTTGTTCATGCACTGATCACTGGATGCAGATTTATACTGCCAACAACATTACGACTGTACAGCTCTTCAGTTTTACAGGTTGTGTAGCTTCTTGTGTCAATTAACAGGCACAATCTGAACTAGAACTATAACTTTGAATATGTACCTGTCATTCTAATCCAATATAATATAATATAATATAATATAATATAATATAATATAATATAATATAATATAATATAATATAATATAATATAATATAATATAACAGCAGTCAATTCTATGGACGTTATCTGTGGCTTCTCTGAATATCCTCGCCATAATGAACCCATACTGGCAGTATTATACCTCATGCTGACTCTGTTTCCAGGGGAACACCAGTATCTTTTGAATAACAGGAGGTACTAGAAGGCAGTTTGGTGGAAGAATACTAATTAATGATCTTGAAATGTATTTTTTTCCAAGGTAGAAAGTTTACAAGAACTAAGCAACACTGATGGTGTTCCCTTTTCAGTCTTTCTACTGGTCACCTACTCAAACAATAATAGCTTCTATACTTCACTGGAAATGAACTGGCAATCTAAATAGTCAGACTATGCAATGAAACTGAGACAATGTGGTCTGAAAGGCTGTTGGAAGTCCAGGAATTAGAACCATTGTGTTTTCATCAAAGACCTGGAAGTCCATGGTGAAATAATTACTCCACATACTCCAATCTTTCACATACTCCAACATCCCAACCTGACAAACTTTGCTATTATACAACCCATGTAAAAATAACTGTAGAAGTGGGTGGGATTGATCTTCTGGATTTTCTGCGGGAGCGGGTCAAAAGCTGAATTGGTCAGAATTCCTTCAGGAGCAGAGCGGATTAAAAAAACATACAAACAATTCAATGTGCATTTCCATACACAACACATCCGAAATTTGCCCCAGTTTAAAAGTTTCATGTTTGTTGTCATGTGCATAAAAAGTGCTTTAAGTACCGAAATTCACATGACAATAAACTTAAAATAGATTATTCTTACATGTCAAAATTCATCAACGATAAACATTACTAAATCAGCATACAAAGTGTAATAGGTACTGGACACTACATTGTCTTTACATTGCTTGCTAAACTAATTGCAACAGACCAATGAGTATCTGAAGATTGAACAGCTTTTCAGTTCCACAAATGCCTCTTCTGCAACTGTTGTCCAGCTGAATTTATTCTCAGCACATCTGGACTCAGCACGTGAGAAACTGGCACATTTCTGGCACATCTCTGCCGTTACATATATCTTCTTGAGGTAAAGAATATAAAAAAATCATCAATTTTGACACTTACAAGAAGCTTTAATTGTGTAACAAAGAACTGTTCTTTAGAGGGCTAATTACCAGTGCTTACTCATCACTTCCATAGATCTGAATCAGCTGGAAAACACTGCATAGATCAGGATAGATCCATCCATCAATCCATGTTCATACAATAACAGGAGAACTTGATTGTCACATAAATCTGTAATTCCAGTCTGATGCCACAGGTTGGATGGTCAAAAACTCAATCATCCATCATCAATTCCATAGCATAAACTTGCTTAATATAATAAGTTTCTATTCTATTTATATGTTTATAGTATTATAAGTGCGTCCTACTTTGAGTTTATGTGGAGTAAATCATACTGAACGAAACACCAGTTTCCAGTCACATCATTTCAGTTCCTTTAGCAGTAGCAGTGGGTTTAAATAATAAAGCTTAAACTTTAAAAATCACAAGCCTGAACAGAGAGATGCGTTGGAATGAACTCACCATTTTTGTCTTTATAACACACCTTATGCCCTTTTATGGGAAACATTCCACTTTACTCAGAGTGTCCTAATAAAAATAATTATTCCCTTTTATATCTCAATATTGTAGGTTGCAATCTAAAATAATATCACATTCATTAGTCTCTAATGTCTTTGTTGACTGATGTTTCTGTTGCCAGTCAAAGGTGCATGCTTAGATGACAAGGGTAAAACAATTAGCAAATATATAGGCTGAGATTGGTTGCTCCTATCCTGGGATGAGGTAGCTGGGGGTAGGAGCAAAGAGGTTGTGGAAGAAAAATCATCCCTGGGGTAATCTACCGCACTGCGCAAAAAGCTTGACAACACAATAAATCTCTTTCACTTCAAATGCCTTAGGAGATCAATTCTATTTATTTTCACCTGTGTTTCACATGGATGGTGAATGTTTATACAAATTCAATAGTCTTATGGAATCCAAATAAGCAGTGACAGAGTGAAGATAGGTCTGATTGTAAAGGGGTATGCTATGAGGGGGCATTGGGAGAAGATAGAGGAAGAAGGCGTGTGTATTAATCACCAGGGGGCAGTGGTGAGAGCGGGGTGAGTCACTCCCAAGGGGAGTGACAGGACCAGATTTATTAAATACCTTTTCTCAAATTCCCAGCTGAATATACGAAATATTTTGAATCAATCAGTCCATAAAGGGTTTTATTTAAATAAAACAACACTCCACACTATAAACCGTCATCAACTGTACAGTATAATATATTGTAAATATGAATCAAGGCAATTCTGTGATTTCCCTGTGCTAAAAGACTACTAATTTAGCACTAAATTACATCACATACTGATGGCAAACTGAACAATCCAACACCTCTTATAGTGAATCTATTATTGTTTGACTTTGTGAAACACTTTCCTCAAGACTCCATGAGACAATATACAAGGCTACGTGACTTGCATGGGAAAAGTAAGGCACACAGTTCAGCATCCTAAACCACTCTGATCCCCCTCTTTGAGAACACTGAATGTGCTGACAATGGAGTGCCAGAGTAGTGAGGTCATTATTCTCCTTGCACTTGCTGTCTGTTTTAATAGTGAAATCCTGCCCTCTGCAGGAGCTTGACTGCACCTTGGACTTACTGGCCCTGACTACTCTACTCTACTCCATGTACATGACGCCTGATGTCTCTGTTGCAGTTTTCGACAACACCTAGTCTCAGAAATCTGTAATATTTATGTACTGAGGACATATGCACCTTTTCAGATGGATTACAGGAATACATTACATTGATCGACATCCGTTATGACTGTTGTGTCCTGCCAGTTTTAACAGAACAGTGTTACATAGAAATAATTCTTGTGCAAATACTTGTGTTAAAAAGGATGCTCAACCAACAAAATCAGAAGCTGTAATTCCACAGTATCTACATGCAAACTACACATAAATGTGCTGCTTATATGAAAATGTAAATAATGTAAATAAAGTTACACATTTAACAATCAATGAGTTGTTCATGTGTAATTAACATGTAAATGCAGTCTCAGTCAAAATGTAAATAATTGGTTTGTAAAAACGATCAGATCATAAATATCCAAGTCGAAAAAAACTTAAAAAAAGAACACTTACATTACATTAGACTTACAATAGCTCTGTAAATCCATCTGCAACTGTACATACATATTTTTATTATATTGTTTATTTCTACCGATATAGATATTTGGGACACTCAATACAAAGTGAACAAATACTTTTCACATTTAGAGTTACAGTAGTGCATATTATATAAAAATATTTCTATCATACAATCAGTTACTATCTTTTGGCAAAAGAAGTTAAAGTCTCTAAAGGAGAATTTCCTGAAATATTTTTTTACAGCAAATGAAAGGACTACATTCCTTAGCTAAAAAGAAGCAAACAAGCTAAAACATTTCTCTTACTATTTGTTTTGTGGACATGAAGATGTATATTTTTATCGCTGTTTTATATAATGCAAAAGCTCTTGGTAGCATATGGTGTCTCACTAGGACGAGGAGAGCTACAGCATACAACCACGCAGCACAAAAAAAAAACCCTGTACACTGAGGGCTCTTACTCTATGCTTAAGCACATACATAGCAGAATGACGGGGAAAAAGACCAAAAATGCAAGATACACAACTGTATTTTACTGAAAAAGCAACACATACACAAAAAGAAAGTATGTAGGTCTGGGTAAACTGGCATTGTGCATTTAGATGCTAGTGATTTCAAGGTTTTTTTTTTTAGTATTTACACTTTTGATTTTTAACTGTTTTATAGTTATCTTACTTGGTCTTTTTTCTCAGGATTAGTGTTTAGGATTTATTTAAGTTCTTTATTTCCAAAGGTATGGTTACATTTCAGCCAGGGCCCACACAAGTATTTTAATAATATGAGCATATAATTCATATGCACTATATCTATCAGCAATAACAAAAGGATAACTAAACCAGTTAGCTATTGACATTGGATCAAGGACATATTTGTATAGGCACACTAGACATGCTTATGAGTAGGACAAGTACGCTGTGGTGCATAATGCAGTTCGTTTTTTGATACCACAGCATGGCTGTGATGATTGAATAGGATTTCACTGCAGTGTAATTGTAGTGGATCAGACTACCTTTGTGAAACTCCAGGAAGCTTCACTGCAGGGTCTCGCTACTGACGAAGACCAGTGCTCCAAACACATACACACACACACACACACACACACACACACACACACTGCATTAAATAATTTCCCTAAATCTTTGTGTTTTAAATCTCAGAAAGAATCTAATAGTATTCAGCAGAAGAAGGCAGAATCTATCCCATTAGAGTAAATTAACAACAAGCTGAAGATGGCAGGGGGTTGGGCAGGAAGTCAATATTAAATGTCGCTCTCAGAGCTCACAAGCAGCTGTTTACTAAAAGCAAACAGTACACTATAAGCGTGTTCATGAAACATGGTTCAAAGTCCAAAAAAAATCTGCAAGATAGAAGATATTAACCAGACTTGCAGAGAAATTTAAAAAGATATCGCACATGATCAATTGGATATTCAAAACTTCGGGTAAAAATGGCTAATCATTTCTAGGTTCTTCTTTTTTTTTTTTTTCTTTTTTTTTTTTTTTTTTTTTTTTTTTTTTTTTTTGCCAGAATAGCACAAATACTAAGAAATTTAGCAGGTGTTGCTTTTAAACTCTGACCAAGATTAACAATGACAATTCTTTCCATTAGTTCTCTCTGGGACCTACGGACAAATGTTGGTCTTGAGTTATAGCAAGTGCATGTGTGTACTCTGTATAGGCAATTAACAGGACATTCACTCATAATGTCTGCATTAAAACTGGCTTAACAAGAATCTTCTTAACAAGAAAGTCTGTAATGTGCTCCATATTGCAGAGAATTGCTGAGCTAGAAATGTACGTGAACGCAAACTAGACTGAAAGTAAGCAGTATAACTGTAAACAGTTATACATGATATTCAGTATGGAACATCAAATTTTAGCAGGTGGCTTTAGAGCTATTCCTCAATTTTGATGTGGTGGTCTGATTCGCACAGATGATTTAGATGCTGAAAGAGTGACTGTGTATGGATTGGCACCACCATCAATAAAGCTCTGTGTGGGATGACAATGGCTCTACTAGATTTGTCATTGGACAGGTGTTTTTTTCCTCTGCAGCATTAGAGGTGAATCAGGTTATTATAGAAGGTTTATATACTTTACAGACTCCATTACTGCATCTGTAATGAGATATAAAGAACAAACAGATTTGAAGCTTCTTAAGATTTAACACCATTTATATCACGTTTTGCAGAAAATTTTAATCCTGCACTGAATACTAGTGTAATTGTTTGATCAACTGCATTAGAAAACATTTTTGGATGTATGTAGAAGGCAAAGGAAATGTGCCATATGTTAAGTTTGCAGGGGTACATACAGCCACATGGCCTGCTCTCACTCCCAGATTTTATCAGCCCCATGGTATCGCCTCACATCTGGCCTGTTTTCAACATAACCCCCTGTGGTTGTGGATACAACCTGGTAAACATCATGTTTTCACTCAGCACACACACAAGCAGATATCTTCACACATGAACACACATACTTTATGCATGACCACATATCAGTCACATGGTACACCATAATGACATCATCAGATTATAGCAACGACACTACAGAACAAATGTTAAACAGAATATTTGTGAATTAAACCCAAATTTCCAGTACAAACAACCACACATATTTCTCCTTGTTCTCAACCTTCACTGCATGACACACATATTCACACACTTTCCTGCTCCAGTGTAAGAATGAAAGAGCATAAACCTTTTTCTTCTACCGTTCCCTGCCTCTCATCTGGCACATGAAACCACTTTTACCTCCTCCCCTGGAAGCTCCTGATATTCAAACCCACTCAAGGTACTTTCTCTACTTTCCTCTTACGTATATTTGTCTCTCCCTCCCTTTCCCCATCCTCCCATTCCTCACTGAGGACAGCTCTCTCATCTTCCAACCTCTACAAAGGCAAGCAACCCACACATTCTGTTCTTGTGTCACAAGAGAAGAATACACCACTACACTTCTTTGCTCCCCTCCCATCTAGTTCTTGTTGTCTGCTCTCCTTTCTTCCCCCTTCCCCTCCACCTCCCTCCCTCCATGATCACTGCACATCAGGATAGTCCCTTTTGTCCCTCCTCCTCACGTGCACTGGCACACTGTCAACATCTCTCTCTCTCTCTCTCTCTCTCTCTCTCTCTCTCTCTCTCTCTCTCTCTCTCTCTCTCTCTCTCTCTCTCTCTCTCTCTCTCTCTCTCTCTCTCATGCAGTCTTCTGAATATGCAGATTATTTAATTCAGCTGCAGTCTTGCTCCTGCAGCAAATGCAGCTGCAGCACTTTCCTAAAGCTGAGCTGGTTTAGAAATGCTTACACTGGGGATTTTTCCTGGGGAGGAAAAGGGAAAGGGGAGGGACAAGTAGAGCATTCATATTCCAATCACACTATAACACAACATATGAACAAACCTTTCCAAGAGGTATGGGCAACCTAATAACATAAATATCAAATCCAGATCATAAGTAATGTCACTGCTTCTAGTACATCACATGACTCTCAATTAACATAATCCTACTTCAGTCCACCCTACTAGCAATCTACTAGTTTCCTCTGTGTCCAGCCTTGTATTTTTGAGAGTGTTTGAAATTATGTGAGGAAACAATGCCCAGAATGAATTCTTTATGTTAATGCCTAGAGGGTCATGAATGTAGCAAGCACATTTAAATCAATTCTAACTTTGCAAAAAATATTTGATAATGGAAACATACATACATGTGAAAATGGCACAATGCTGGTGTAATCAGCTCACATAAATTAAACCAAAGAGGTAGGAACAAATTAAGAGGAATAATAAACCTTGCAGTTAGTACTGTGATATAATAAGACAAAAAAAAACGTGTCTGTGTGAAAAAACTGCACATCTCATCCTAGTATATGTTCGTATGTTCGATATGGAGCTTGCCCTTCAAATTGGAATGAAAATGAAAACACGGTGATGTGGAACGAAGGTGAAATGGAGTCCAAGGCTTTGATTGATTAGGCACTGGATTGGGTGATTGGGTGAGAATGAAATCAAAGAATATCAAGAGAGAAGAAGAAAATGGATGGAAGGACGGTAACAAAGATGACAACACAGCAAGCCAGACGTCCAGAGAGAAAGTCTGATAATACAGGACATACAACACACACATAGAGAGAAAGAGATAGTGAGAGAGAGAACAAGAGAGAGAGAGAGAGAGAGAGAGAGAGAGAGAGAGAGAGAGAGAGAGAGAAAGAGAGAACAAGAGAGAGAGAGAGAGAGAGAGAGAGAGAGAAAGAATATTAGAGCGAGAGAAAGAGGCTTTTGATCAACTGCAGGCTTCTGTGATGCATTTGCCGGTGCTGCGGTTCTTTCTTGTCTCCTCCCTCGCCTGCCTTTGTGATGAGGCGTGCAGCTTTCTGCAGCCTTTGCACTACCGACCAATTCAGCCTCTCCATGTGTGAGAGTACTGCTCGCCAACACAAGTGACAACAGGAGTGGGAACAGTGCCAAAAATATGACCTGACTCCAAACACAGATTTTTTAACAACAACAACAACAACAACAACAGCACGACGTTAACATATCAATCCATAAATAATGACCCTCAAACAACTACGCCAGAATAACATGATGCAATACCCAGACGTTTATTATGCAACCATTTGCATTTCAGCACATTGGAGCAATAATCGAAATTCACATTTATGAACTGCAACTGTTAAAGGTTGTGATTCATGGTTTATGTTTATACTTAGTACCGGTTGTAAACTATACCGTTCTTTGTACCATGGGTGGTTTGAAATGCTCTCTTTCATGAAGCAGAGCAAGTGGCAGCACTCGAGCATTCACTCGCTCAGTGTATTCTGGGCCATTACTCTCATTCACTGTGCTGTGTTTTGTCAGCAAATTTCTCTGTGTGTATGCGTGTTAGACCATCGTATCTATACTAATATATGTGCATTTGAAATGCTTCACGATCCAATCTGTGGTGTATCCTTGTTTCACAGGGATCCTTGCTTTTAAACCTGGATTTAAAATAAGATTTTAATGAGCACTAAAAAGATCTAAAAATAAAGAGTACCTCTCTATGGCAAGCAAGTTTGTGGGTAGCATTAATGCTGCTTAACCCCAGCATTAGGTTAATGCTGAATCCTGGCATTAAATTCAGCCTGCCATTAGACTATAACAGGGACGACCTGTTTCCCTTCACAACAAAACAACAGATTTAACAAAACATAACAGTCAAAATCTTTTTAATTATCTGGTAGACTCATTTCAAATTTTAGTTTATGATACACAGAATTGATTCTTGTTTTCAGATAACTAACAAAAACTATGATTATGCTTTTTCCACAAAAATAATTTTCATCATATATTTGTGGAACTAGTCATGTACAACTACAGGATATTTATTGTTGTTGCATACTGTACACTAATATTTCATACCAAACCAATATCAGTAGTATTACTTTATAAGAAAGCACACTTTGAAAGTTAATCATTAAAAAAATCAGTTCTGGAAAATGTAATATTAGAGAGATGTTTGTCATTAAAGAGAGTATAATAATAAATATGACTGAAGTGAGCTACAGAAGCACTTGATAAAAAAAAAAGCTACAGAAAAACTATCACAAACACTCCAAGATGCTTGAACTAACCTACCAGTAAAATTGCTTTTAAATCACTGAAGCCAAACGGCGGTCACTCACTCTCAATCAAAATCCAACACACATAACACAAACACAAATAAGTCTAGATTTTTATAGAAAATCAAACTTTTCTCATTGTCAGGACTGACATGTATCAGTCGTAAAATTCCAAAGGATTCGGATAATTGTCACATGTCACGTGTAAAGTTTGCTATTAAAGTTGGTTAAATCAAGATACCCATTAGCTCTCTCAACAAATAACGGTACCAAAGCATCAAAGGCTTTCAAAGTGTATTATTACATTAGTCTGAAAATAAGAAGGTGCTATGACTACAGAGGCAGTTATGGCTACACACAGATGATACTTAAACACACATCGTAACACCCAGAGGTGTCAAATATGGTTACACTCAGTATATGGTGTAGTTAAGACACATTCACATTGGTGTGTGTAAACTAAGAGTAGGCATCAACCCCCAGGATTGCCATCTAATCCCACTCTAATCACCACAATATAGGGATGAGGCGGTGTGGTCATGCATAGAGAATCTCACACACCTGCCTCATTTTAAAATGGCAATTGAATGATGGATGACTCATAATGATAGTAATGCCATAGAGTTTCCACAAAACACCCAAGGGAAGGGAAGTAATTTGTATGTAATCATGATGCGCATTATTTGGTGAAGAATCTAATAAGGCACATCAGTTATACTTAATGTTAAGAAAGACAGCATAAATAATCTATGAAGCACTTGAAGTGTTTACACAAACAGTGCATACTGGCTGATTTTAAGCAGTAAGCATTTATAATACGTAATGGAAGAAAGGTTAGAGCTTTAGACATGCAGTAGGATTAGTTTGGTTGAAAAGAAATTAAGTTTTAAATAGGATTCAAATACTTTCTTCACCCCTGTTCATATAAATTGTTAATAATTTGTAAATATTGTAACTGTTAGGCCATGTTGTTTTAAAATATTAAAATAAACCGAGAAACGTTCATGTAAACATTAATCTTTGGAATTAATTAATCAAAAAAAAAAAAAAGCTTAATGCTATTGTGTCACTGTGGTGAATCAGAGTCACAAGAGTCACATTTACTTGAGCATCATCTCTACTACTACTACTACACACACACACACACACACTCAAATTATTGCTCGCAGTGCAGTCTTTAACTCACATTGGAGTCCAGTAGGTCGATACTGTCCAGGCTCTTGCTGCGGTGGATTCGTCCCTTGATTCTACGCAGCGATGGTTTGCCTTGCGCTGAGTCTTCTGAGTCACCCACTATAGAGATAGATTCTGGGGTGCCAATGAATTTGTGGATCTTAGGGTAGTACCTAGAAATAAGAGAAACAAACGCAAGAAGTTATGTTTAGACGTTGACCTGAATAAATCGATCTGTAATTCTGTCAATAAAGGAAAAAACAAAGCAACTTACACAGCTGGCCCGTATTTATCTTTTTCGTGTTTGGGAAAAATCCTAGAATTTGAGCGCAAAAAGGAAAAGAAAGAAAGATATGTCAGATTTTATTAAAGAACATATTGTTACAGTAGATATCAGTATGTTCTTTGTATTTCAAGTAAAGCACATTTTTAATGAAACACATTAGGTACCACATAGTAAAAGCTATATTTACAATTTAAGAAGTCTGCTGTGGCGACCCCAAACAGAGAGAAGCCGAAAAACTACATCATATAACATAGTACATATTACATACATACTCTATACTGTATAGTACAATGTCAGTCCATTTTATATGAACCGTAGTGTTCTATACTGTATCATGGCAATGCGTGTTATGGATTTTAATATCCGTAAAACAATAAACTTGGTTATGCAATGTCTGTTATTGGAAAAAAAACTACTGCTCATTTATCATATTTGCACTTTACGCTTGCACATACTTTGTATTACAGTGTAGAATCAAAATAAAATGACATTAACCTCTCTATTGTTCTCTCTCTCACTTGTTCTCTCTCTCTCTCCCTCTCTCACTCTCTCTCTCTCACACACACACACACACGCGCACACACACACGCACACACACACACACACACACACACACACACACACACACACACACATACACATCCACACACATATATAATTTAGTTTCTCTCTAGATAGGATTTCTACTCTAAATATGTAACATAGAATAAAACATGGTTGTGGCTCTAAATATGGTTTAGAAAAAAAAAAGTCATTTTAGAAAAAAAAAAAAGAAATTAGAAACAATATTGTCAACATTTTAAATGTCAAAATGGAACAATGTCCTTCATCCACCCCTATATGAACAGTTGCCATCATGCACAAAAATACATAAAATAAACCTGCAGAACATTTACACACAGTATTATCATCTACATTAATAAAAAACAGCTATTATATCAGAAATAGTGTAAGCACAACTGGCAAGATGAAATTACATAACAGCATCCAAGGGGATGTCAGTTTACATATCGTGCCTCAGACACCCCCATGAAATTCAAACAAACCTGTGGCGCTTGCTGTTCAATGATACAGAACCAAATTTATGTTAAACAATTTTCTTTTCAAATTAATACCACACAGTCATTAACTTGTTTATTAAAATTCAATCATCAATAATTCATGCCACATTTACTTTTATTGGACTTCAAAGCATCTCACATGCAAAGCCATACATTAATTATTCAGTAGAATTCTTGAGAACACAGACTTAAGTCAAGAGTTCTGAATCTGCCATTTCAGCTGATCATGGCAACCCTGACACTACAGAAAAATAGGATTCACTGGAAACATTAAAAATGAGGTGAAAACAGAATGTGCTTCCAGCCAAAGCCCTCTCTGATTCATGAACATGAGTACAGCTATCTTCTTCTTCTTTTTCTTCTACTTTCTGCTTTTCCCGTTAGGGGTCGCCACAGCGAATCTTCAGTTTCCACCTAACTCTATCCTCGACATCCTCTACTCTCGCACATCCATGTATCTCCTCTTTGGCCTTCCTTTTGACCTCTTACCTGCATCTCCATCTCCAACATCTTTCTACCAATATAACCATCTCCCTCCTCCATGTCCAAACCATCTCAATCTAGCCTCTCTGACCTTGTCCCCGAAACAGTCAACCTGAGCTGTCCCTCTGATGTGCTCGTTCCTAATCCTTTCCATCCTCGTCAATCCGAAAGAGAACCTCAACATCCTCATCTCTGCTACCTCTATCTCTGCCTCATGTCTTTTCCTCACTGTTATAGTCTCTAACCCATACAGCATAGCTGGTCTCACTACTGTCTTGTTTCTTTGATTCTTTAGTACAGCTATCATACAAAGTAATTATATATGTAGAAGAAAGAAATGTTTAGAATTTCACCAATTAAAGTAGTTTTTTGCAAAAAAAAAATCCCCAAAGTCATATATATTAGTTAGATTGATATTTTGTATTTAAAAAAAACAAAAAAAACAAATATTGTCATGTCTAGACTGTCATACTGTGTATACAGTACTTTAAACCCAGGACATGTCTAACTGTAAAACACACCTCTCATAATAGTCAATACTGTAGCTATTGAATAAATCACAGCAGTTGCTGAATAACATTAAAATAATTTTTTGGCATTTTAATAAGGGGCTAATGTTGTTTATTTAGTGAAGGTGTGAATGCAATTGCTGCAAATAAAAGAACCCAAAATTCCTAGGAATAATTTCAATAGAAACGCTAAATCTATTTCCTTCTTGTCCAAGCCAGTGATGTTTAAGCTCATTGTCTTTGAGTTTCCTTGAGTTTCCATTACTGTAAAATACAAATCTGTTTTGTAATGCTGCCAAAGAGGATCTATTTTAATTGGCAGATTAAGGGGTACTCCAGGATGCTATGTCTAATTTCTAGGCAGAAAATGAAAAAGGTACTGTATTGTAATCTGTTATCTTACTATCATACTAAGAAATGTAGAAGAAAAATTGAAAAAAGAAAGAGGGAAATGTGGGCAAAAGGTCTTTAGAGAAAACTAAGAAGTTAAGCTAAGAGAAAAGGGAGAACAGTATGACCTTCAGTTCACCTTTATCAGGCATTTGAGCTAAAAGCCTCTGGGAGAAGACTAGTGGGGAAGCGTAGAATAGCAGGCTACATTATTTTCAAAATGAAGTGGTGACATATAGGAAATAGCATATAGCATATAGGAAGTGTGTTTTCTGGACTAGGCCTAGTGCACATACTGCAGTCAGGACAGTTACATATCTGTCCAATCAATGGAAAGCAAATGCCTAATTTAGTCAAAGTGCAAATAAAAGCCAAGAGGAAGTCAGTGAGGAAGTGTGTTAGAGCATACTGTACATACAGCCATACAACCCTCTTCTCATTTGCCTTACACGATCATCAGGTATAATTAGCCTAAGTAATAATGTGTGCTGCCAAAAGAGCAGGTCAATACGTACTACACGGCCACAGAGGAGGCTGATCATCACTCTCTGACTCATTCACTCCCATCAGCACTACAGCTATTGGAATAATCACAAGAATTACCGTAACTCTAGCTACAAACAGATAGGTAAAGTCCAGAGGGCAAATCTGCTTGAGAGCAGGACATTGTGAAGCAGTGCAATCATGTGTATTCTGCCCTCACAGGTTCTGGACAGGAAGGCAGATCTGTTAGTATTCCGTTCACCTACAGATGACTTCACTAATTGCTCAGAGTTTAATGAAGTACACAACAGCTTCAAGTGAGAACAGAGGATGATTAAGTGCAAAAGATGAATGGTTACATAGACAGCTGAGAAGATGAGTGACGGTGCGTTACAGTTGGTAATTTATAATGTATTTTTAGTCCTCTTCCATATGAAAGAATGTAGCGTAATGGAGATACAAGAGATGTTGCATTAGGTACATATGTGATCAGGCAAACAAACGCAAGTAATACAATGACACACATATATAAAATGAAAAGTGTTTTTTTTTTTAAAAAAAAAGAAAAAGACTGTAAATTCATTACACGAGGGTACATCTAATCTCTAGGATAGTTTGTTAAGAACATCTGATTTGTTATTATATCTCAGGGAAAGGCTTCATTATCACAATTCTGTCTTTTTCCCCCCCTTATTCTCTACAGGGAGCTTTTAGTGAAAAAAAGCCATTTTCACTAAATGCGCTGATCCAGAACAAACTGGGCAGAAATGGACAGCACATTTTATACATATACAACATCCCTCCAACTTTACTGTCTTACAGTAATTCAGCATTTTCACTAAATTCATTAAAAAAACATGGAAAAAAGGATAGTACACATAATATATCTTATGCTCATATTCCTAGAGTAATCACTCTGTCTTTATATTGCTAAACTTTAAATGGATAATAATCTCTTTCTAATATCCTCCACGTCCCATCCTGTGTGTACATCCTTTACCTCTTTTCCAGGTCAGATGTTCTGAGGTCCTCTGGTAGAAAGTGGCCAGTTATAAAAGCCCAGGCAGGGAGTCTCACCTAAGAACAAACTCAGTGTAGCAACTGAAAGCTGGAGGAATTAAGTGGTCTCTGGTGGAGATTTAAAATATCTGATTAACCATGCTGAAACTGCTCAAAGGATTTTATTAGCACAGATGAGCTAAAATGAAGTGCCTAGCTTGTCTCTTAACAACCCCCTTTAATCAGATTTGATTAAAATCCACTTTAGTTTCAGTACCTTTGTTTTGTTTCTTATGTATTTTAATAACTGTCTTAGAACAGTGAGCTGATGAACTTTCTGTAAACAGCAAATCAGGAACGATTTCCTACGTTGCAACCTGTAAATAATTAATAAACTTAATAAACTATAATAAAAAAAAATAACAAAAAATTAATTATTTACAAACAAGATTTTGCTATCTGTCGTGTTAGCAACCTCAGATCGACCGGCTGACGTTAGGGGCCTGATGTTTCAGCACAACTGTCACCTATAGATAAAAACATGGTTTGGCATTTATTGCTTTTTATTTTAAGAGCATTTCAAATATTGGTTTATAAGCTTACCTATCCTGTTTTCATTACACACCAAATAAATATCATTTTGTATAATTACATAAAGTAATTATAAGAATGCTTACTATAAAAAGTCAAGTAAGAATCGTTACTGTTGACATTTTTTGATTTTCTTAAAGATTAATCCTGTTCCTTCGATCATTTCAGCTCAACAAGTGCATCCAAAATATGCAAAAATCAAGATGGTTTTTTTTCCATATACTTTAGCGTTGCTAATTTCTAAATTCATCCATACCTTACATCACACACTGTCAAACCTAAATTAGCATTATTCTTTGATGGTTTGTAATAGTAGTGATCTGGAAATAGCATTTCCTCTTGACCCTGATAAGCATCTTCTCCTTGAAGTAAAAAAAAAAAAACATGCTGGAAGGACACAGACTTTCTGAATAGATCGGTCTTAGTAATATTTCACGTTTAAGTATAAACCTTGTTTATAACCAAATATAAATTATAGTCTTATGTGGAGGAGAAAAATAAATATTCTGAAGGCTTTTAAAAGGTTTTAATTCTGAATAGTGTACATTTGTACAAAAAGATAACACAGAGTTGTTCAATACTGCAGAAGAATCACCATCTTCTGGAGATATTCGTGTCTGAACAGACATTAAAAATACCAGACCAAAAAAATTTTTACCGAGATTTTACGTTTTTTTAATATAAATAAGTCCTACATTCACTTATGTTGTAAAATATAAAATATCGTTTGATTTAGTGTATGTTGAAGACTCATACTGCTTTCTAGTGTACACACTGGTCATCCATTTTGAAAAAGAGCCTGCACAAACCTTGGTGGCCAATACTTACGATTAATTAACAGCCCTGTTATCTTTTAAGCCAAAGTGTAATCCTACTTGGATTATCTTCCTACACACGGAGGGAGGTCTCAGAACACTCATATTTCACAAAATTTAAGGTGCACAAATGCTAAAGCTAAGCAAATGAATCTTAAAGAGACAGATAGCATGAGACACAGACAAATGTGGTATGGTAACAAATAGGTGACTGCACAGTGGAGAAGATTTTTTTTTGTTTGTTTAATGAAAATGGTACAGGTTAAAAACAATACATGGTGGTGAAGTAGAGACACATAAAGCATGTTTAAATGGAATTTTATTAGGAACATTTTAGGGAATCAGCACAGCAATGAAAATGGGTAGATGATCACCGGTCACAGGACAATGGTTTACGAATGAAGTGAGAAGAAGACAGGTGAATAAGAAGAAAGAGCACATTTAGTCACTAGAGCTTGAACAAAAACATAAAGAGCATGCCATCATACTAATATAGGTCCAGTGAGAATAATGTGATGCAGCATCAGGACCACATCCATAAGCTAAACGTGATTACAGAAGCATCATCCTGAGTGTTGAATTTCCTTCATGCTGGTCCACCTAGACTAGTGTTAGCTCAAGAGTGAATCGTGTTGTCTAGTCTTAGTATAGTCTCCATACAGTCCCAAAACACACGCGTTCTACAGACTGTACCTATCCGTTACCCAGTGAAAGTGGCCAGAGATTTGTGTTCGCCACTGAAAGAGAGTCTGCCTGCTCTTCCGTGGAAGAAGTAGCGTCTGTATTACAGCCTAAAGCGCCATCCTTTCCTCCCTCCTTCTCTGATTATTTTTTCTTTTACCCACCATCCTATAGGGTGCATGGCCACCCGCACTGAGCCTCATACTCACCACATATGCTTTCTCGGCGGCAGACTACGGTCTCGGTTGGTGGCTGTCACACCTAAGGCCAGCTGCATAACAGTTATGTATTTCTGATAGTTCACCATGGTATTGATCGCTGCTTTGCAAAATAAAAAATAATAATAATGATTAAAAAAAAATCCGAACCAAAAACAAAAGCACAGGTACCGCTAGATCTGCGCTCTCCTTCCTACTCTCTGGCGTCCGCTCCTGGCGCGTCTTCCGCGTTCAGAATAATCTTCATCATCATCATTATCATCATCATCATTATCACCATCTTCACAGCGCCATTTCGAACGCGACTGAACGGACAGGACGTACACTCCCCGAGGAGAAGGCGAGCAAGAGGAGCCATCAGACTCTCCACCAAATCTCTCTCTCACACCGCCGTACAGCTACACACACACACACACACACACACACACACCGCCGCTGCGCTCGGTATTAGCCCGGAAATGCACATTCTGCTCTCCTCCTCCTCCTCCTCCTCCTCTTCGCAAACGCGCGCCACTCAGCTTAACGCGCTCCGCCTCACACACGCGCCTGCGTTTCTCCGCAGCATCCAAGCGGGAAGCGTGTGCGTGTGTGTGTGTGTGTGAACATGGGAAGGCAAGTCGCTTCATTAAAGCTTAGAGGAATATTACATCTTTTATTTGATATTGCAATGAAATAGTCTAAGGGTGACAAAACCAACAAAGGCTCGAATGTTACTGGAGACATTTTGCTGGCATGGTTCAAGTCCATGAAGGAAAGAAAAAGAAACAGATCTTCTAAGTGATTACTTTCATAATAAGCTGAAATATGTTGATCATGGTTGTAGTGGGCCCTTCAGGATGACATTGCTTATATCCACAATGCACAAGGACAACATGGATAGTTTAATGATTATGAAAACGATATACTGTACATCATGTGCAGTGACTTTGACTGTCACCAGACATCAACCCAGCTAAGTACCTATGAAGATTTTGGACTGATATTTATACATCATCACAATGCCAACTGAGTGAATTTCATTTGGAAGAAGGATGCTGAAGCCATCTAGTATGGGTTCAGCAGATATAAAGTTACTCCAGAGACTTGTGGCAGCCCAACACCTTGTTAAGGTGCAAAAAAGTTAACTATTAATTTCTAACTTCTCCTTCAGTTAGTCTCCATCTCTGCGTTTCTATGAGAGACTTTTCTTACAGTACAGCGACTACTCCTTACAGTAGAGAGTTCAAACTTTCCCACACTATACTGTAGAAAAATGGTAACAATTATTTCTGTTTACATGTGATTACTTTAAGGTATTGTTATTTCCATGTATTTAAAAAAAAAAGCCATTTCTTAATGTAGTCCTTGAAAGGAAAGATTCATTATTGAGATTAATTTCTTAAAATTACAATAGTATTGTATGTTTGGTATAAATTGTCCTTCTTAGCATAGGGTTTGAAGTTATTGGCAGCTTTGTTAATGTTCTTGTGATGTCTTGTTTGTCATTTGTCATTTGTCCTTACTCTTGAAGGCTACATGACACGTGTTCCAGTGTCACCTCATTTATGTGGAACTGTAAAGTAAGAGTCTATAGTGATTATCTCTCTTCAGTGGGGAAACACTCTTAAGCAGACCCCTTCATAAGGAATACTGTGTCTTCCACAAGCTAGGAACTTGGCCCAAGGTGACAAGGACACATTTCTAGTTATTGCATTTGGGGTCTAGACGTAGCCTGATAACCCACTTCTGAAAATCTTGTAGCTTCAGCAGGCCTTTGGGAATTACCACTGCGGATGCTGTCGTAAGTTGACAGGTACTGTGCTTGGTGGCCTAGCTGAATCTGATAGGCAAGCATAATAATATCTGGCACACATTGTTGTAGAAGATTAGCTTCAGTTCCACCCTTGCAAAGCATTAGATAAAAAAGCCAGCCACTTTGATGGAGTCTGATAATGATGAGGACCTAAGTTTGATAGTATGACCATCTTTGCCTTAGGTTTGTGGAAGGCAGGCAGGATCTTTATGGGCATTAAATGCAGAACCAGGCCTGGTGACCAAAAGATATTGTACAGACAAAGCCTTCACTCTGCCTCCACTCTGGCTTTGTGGGTCTGAATTCAGCATTCTCATACCCAGGGTTTCATTGACGACTGACTCAGAATGACATCAGTAGATAGGGAAGAGTCCATAAAGATAATTTGCATATATCCAGCATCCAGCATGAAGAAGTTTGGTACAAAGTCACTCCAAATTCTCTCATTGGTGTTCCACTGCTAGGAGTGTCTTCTGGTTCTGTAGCTTGGAGGGATTCCACAATCCAAGATATTCTTCAATTAAGGTTGTATCTTTTGATTGTATTATTTAACAATAATTCTGCTCTTGATATCGTAAATCACTATATTGTTTTAGACAGACTAAAAAAGTTACAGAAAGTGCTCCTTCCAGGATCTGATCATATCTGAAAGTAACTGGTGACCTCTTAACAAGTACAAAGGTAGGGCTTCTCTCTGGGGCTACTGAATGTTTTTTTGTATGTTTTATGTGCTACCCCTGGGTGTAATAATTCAGAAACACTGTATTAGCTTCACACACAACTGGTTTTAGCCAAACCTGACAATTTATTTAATAAAGCAGAGTAAAGTGTAACAGACACTAAAGGGGCTAAAAATTAGTAGATGTAGACATTTTCTGATTATGTAGAAGCTCATCTATCGGCCACAGACAAGCACCTTGCTATGATTTTTTACCCCCAGGCTTTTGTTTTAATCTCAGGATGATACCATTATTAAAATAGCCCTTTTCCAGGTTAAAAGCATTTCTAAGCAAAGAAGACTTTATAGGATTCTACTGAAAAACACACTAAAAATGTGTAAACCTGCACTGTTACCTGCAGCCACAAATGTAGTCTAAATCATACTTCACTATGTGCCTTTGTTGAAAGGTCCCAGTATTTATGCTCAACAGAATATCCATCTGTTGTGGTTAAAATGAATGAAATATGAAACCATTTTCCTTAAAAGTACATTCCTGCTAACATTTCAGAATAGTGGTTATTGACATGGCTTTCCGATTTAGACCTACCAGTTTGTACATAATCAAGCATGTCTACCAATCTGTATATTCAAAATAATTTCCATGAAGATAGACAATTAAGAATTGACTGAATTTTGATTGAAATTGCCTAAAGATTTTTAATTGAATATTTTTGTGATTTTCTGCATTTGTGTGCTTTTTGCTTTTATATTAAACATGTTGATTTGACATGTTATGAATTCACCACCATTCAATGCCCAAATGATCATATTGGTACTTGGTATCAACTATTAAAACGTTCAAGATCCAAAAAATCCAATACCGTTTCTTATGTTAATAGACTACCATAATTATACTGTATGGACAAAATTACTGAGACACCTTACCATTGCACCAACCAGGAATTTTATTACACTATATTCTAAATACATAGATATTTATATGGAGTTGGCCTCCCTTTGCAGCAATAAAATCTTCCACTCTTCTGGGTAGGCTTTCAACAAGATTTTGACAATGATGTTGGATGAGAAGGCCTTGGACGCAATCTCTGTTCCAGTTCATCCCAGAGGTGTTTGATGGGGTTTGAGGTCAGGGCTCTGTGTGGGTCAGACAAGTTTTCCCACACCAAACTAATCCAACTGTTTCTGGATGGACTGCTTTGTGCACTAGGGAACAGTCATTTCACAAACTGACTTATTACAAAGGTCACAACCTATGACAGTACCATGCTTGAATTCACTGAGCTCTTCAGAATGATCCATGTTTTCACAAAGGTTTGTAAATGTAGACTGGCTGGGTGCTTGATTTGTATACACCTGTGGCAATGGGTGTCATTGAAACACCTGGATTCAATAATTAAGAAGAAGAGGTGTGTCCTAATATTTTTGTCCATATAGTGTCCATAAACGTGCATTCTGCAAATATAGTCATTGTGTTGTACCCAGTCTCAAGTTTCTCTCTGTTGCCTTGCTTAAAATATTCAGAGTGGAACCTATTACACAGAGATAGTCGATTCTTTATAATAACGCTTGATCATTGTAATGACTGGATTCCATATGGTACAAATTTATAAAATGAATGCTGTCTAAGAAATAAATGCTGCAGAGTTATCTTTAGCAGTATTTATGCCTATATAAGAGGAAGATTGTCAGTCGCTGGGTTGAGAGCTAAGGCTCGAGGTATTGGAAGGGAACATTAAGCAGAAATAGTTCATGCTGAATCTATTTCAAGGATGAGTGTAATTAGGCTTGTGACGTCAAGCTATATCAGTCTGCAAGCATATGGCCTAGTATTTTATTTCACCCAATCAAGGAGAATTAAAAAAAACCTTTTTGCCCACGACAAATGATATCATACAATAATTACTGCAGGCAGTAGGAGTAATTACTTCATAGGTGACTGAGCAAAGGCTTAAAACTTTGTGTCATTACTGTGTCATTTTTATGTCATTAATATGAACTTTGTCATTGTACTAAAAATTTTTCCACCAATCTATAGAACTTGTGTTATAAATGAACCTTAGAATATATGGAGATATTTAACGCTGCTATGTACTTATTCATGTAAAAAAAAAAAAAAGAAAAATCATATGTGCTACAAATAAAACCTTATCCTGTTTGGATAGTTTTTAAATGTAATATTTTTGAAAGAGAAAATTTGGATCTGTTTGCTTCAGAAGAAGGGGTACAGCCCATAGATAATCAGAGCAGCATGGCATCCTAGGAAAGCTACATAATAAATACATAAGTAGCCAACATGGGCAATATTCTTAATGCTGAATTTGTCCTGCTTTCATTTCATTTCATAAACTCAAAGATTAAAATGCAATCCTTATACATATATTATAGAGAAATAGAAGTGGGTTGCTGAAGCACGATCGCAGAAACTGTGGCACAGTGGGACTGTGGGATATATCACAATGCTTAGATAGCACTAGGTCACAAGCAATGTTCCTGCTGCAGTCTGAGGCTCTAATGCATCCTCTCATTCATGCACACTTTCTGCTGTAGCACCAGGTCTGCTCCTTATAGTACTCCCCAGGGGTGCACACACACATACACACACACACACACACACACACACACACACACACACACACACTCACACACTCTCTCACACACACACACACACACAGAGAGAGACACAACGATCACTGATGCTAAATAATGCTAACAAAAATCACATCAAAATCACAGCTTATTCATTTAAATGATTATTAGGATATAACATTTAACATTTAATCGTCAACATATAACACCAAGTTATTTAAACCTCAGTGATATCAATCTAGGAACCATAAGTGATTGTGAATAAATTTTACTTTCCTGGAGAGGCAACAACAAGACAACCCCCAAAACAGAATTGCTTTGCAAGTGGTGGCAACACCTGACTGATTTGTCTCTAGTTTTGTGTTTTTTTAGTTTCCTTGTCACAGGCTGTATAATGAAGCAATACCAGCTAGTCAGCAGGTAATGCAGCTCCTCCAGGACAGTACATCCATACGTGCTGTAGCAAAGAGGTTTGGAGTGTCTCCCAGCACCAGTTTCATTAGCATGGAGGAGATACCAGGAGCCATTACATGAAGAGAGCTGATCAGGGCTGTCGAAAGTCAACAGCCCAGCAGCAGGACCAGTATCTGCACCTTTGTCCAAGGAGGAACAGGAGGCACACTAACAGAGTCCTACAAAATGACCAAATTGTTGGAAATAGACTCCATGAAGGTTGCATGAGGGCCTGATATTTTGTGCCCACAGCTCAGCACCATGCAGCTTGATTGGCATTTTCCAGAAAACACAAAAATTGGCATGTCTGCAATTGGTGCCCCGTTCTCTTCATAGAAGAGAGAAGGTTCACACTCAGCATGTGACAGAGGTGACACCTTTAAATGCTGTTATGTACTGGGATGAAATCCTCAGTCATTGTCTTGGTTCAGGAGGAATCATTCCTCCTGGTGCATGACAATACCCTGCCTTGGTGGCCAGAGTGTGTAGTCAGTTTCTGAATGATGAAAGCATGGCCCTCACATTCCCCTGACCTAAATCCATTTGAAAACCTCTGGGATGTTATGTACAGTATCAGAGCATCCAAAACCACCAAGTAGCACCACAGGCTGTCCAGACGCTCACTGATGCACTGATCCAGGTCTGGAAAAGTGATCCTACAGGACTGCCATCTTCGTTAGGAGCATACCCAGACACATGGGGGCACAAGGGGGTCATACACGCTTCTAACTTACATTATGAGTTGCCGGGATGAAATTTATGCAAACTGGATCAGCCTGTAGTTTCAATTGTTTGATTTTTGATGTGATATTAAATCCAGACTTGAATATTTTGTTCATCAAGATCCAATGTGTGATTTACATGTTCAATTATTTTTTTGAGCACCATTTTATTATTATTATTATTATTATTATTATTATTATTATTATTATTATTATTTGTACAATTTTTCACATTTTTGGTTCCACAATGTCAGGTATAAATCATTTAAATTCGATTAAAT